>NW_027665811.1:0-20000 GCF_963924005.1 Protomyctophum bolini
GCTACCGGGTGGCAGTGGCCACTGCTCTGGCAGCGGTGCCGGCCTCGTACGCCCTAGCAACTGGAGGAGAGGTGCTTGGCAACTGTGCTGCTGTAGCCAACGGGGTGCGAGCGTCATAGCAGTGGTATTTTGTTAAGTGATCTGATATTAGACGGTGGTACGGGGTCAACAAGTCTCTGGAAAAACCAGAGGAGTCTTTTCAATGTATAACCAAAACAAAACCCAATGAATTATTTAACTGACCCAAGTTGGACATTTGTTAAGGGCCAGGATGACGTGGTGGTGCCGGCGGTAACATATTTAACCTATTTTTGGGTTGGTATGCTTCCATAATTATATAAACAGAAGCTACTGTATCATTTTTAGGTCAAAGGCAGAGTATGAAGTTTTGAACTTTGTATGAACTTTTCCCGTCCTGGCAGTTTCATTGGAAAGCCTGCATCCCTTTTCCTTGGTGTACCCAACTGTCACTAGGGATGGCATATCACTTGTTTACAGTGACATATTAGCTACAACAACAGACAGTCACAAGGGCCAACTCATAGGAAAGTACTTTTGAACCAGGTATTGTCATTGTGACCTTAAAGATGTTCCCAATCTTAGCTGAACAGTCCAGCATCTTGTGAGATTAGCTCTGGACACACAGACACACAGAAAACATGACACATTGAGAGCTTGTAGATTGGCTATTTTCAGGCTGTTTTGGAAACCTGGCATGACAATATATTGTGGAAAGGTTTTGTAAATCAAAATGCTTAAAAGAAAAGGACATTGTGCCATGACATTGTGTTATGCCAACATATTTAAAATTCAGTGTTATATATATTCTTCTCTTGCAATAATCAGTAGTTACAATTGTACAAACCATATGATATTTAGCCACCTTTAAAAGTAATGAAATATTGCAAAACACTCACGTTTTAAAACATGGGTCCAGCTATACACTGATGATCACTTAATACAAAAGACAGAAAATACAAAAAATATATAATTTAGCATGAGAATTCTATACAACATAAAGTGTGTTTGATTTTACACAACATAACATTTAACCTGCGGTCTTGCTGTGACTATTGTATAAACCGTCCTCCTGCTGTGACTACGGCTCTGGGAGGTTAACCTGCCTTCCCGCCGTGGCTATGACTCCAGGGGAATAGAATATACTTACAGTACTACGGACTTACATATTCAAGCTTTTGAGAGATATTTGACAGACCAACCGCTGGCAGGGATGAAAAGCTGAGTCAGGTTTCATTAATTACTATTCTTGAGAAGAATTCTTAAGAAAATCTGGGTTACACACATTTCCCAGTAAATGTTTAGATACTTGGTTTGCTGGCTCTAAGGTCAGCAAACAATGGTGTGTTCTACAATGGTTACTGTCAGCCATCTTGCACCTTTTTGACACCTGGTTATAGTTTTGATGGGGAATGCTTACAGTGTTAATCAACAGTTTTTTAGGATAGGAAACCTGTACACTGGCACGCTTTACTGGAACTACACCGCAGCTCAAACAGCACCTACCTTGAGAATGGAATTGTCCTGGTGAGTGTTTTTAGTATCATAGCCCTCTAGCAGACATCTGCGTGTTGTATTCCCTGAGCCAGCAAATTCTGCCAAATTCAGGTCAGCAAAACCAAGCTGTAGGAGAGCAGTGAGTTGGCAAAGTTGAGGGATATATTAATTTCAAGGTTGTTTTGAATATTGATTGACGTATTCTCTTGAGGAGAGCTGTTTACATTTTGTCTCCAAACATTTCAACTTTAATGGAATCCTGATTTGTTTTTCTTTGGTCATCTTATAAAATATCACTGTGGCCTAACATTCATCCTGTACACATGAATATTAAAATGTATATATCCCTGAAATGTACTTCTACCAATAGAAGTAAACCGACATACCTGTAACCAACATAACATGCCATGTTTATTATGGGCTCACTAGGCCATTGAAACATAAACACACCCGCTTACTGTAAATCTAGGTTAACTTGCCCTTATTATAAAAAAATAAGAAAAAGATAACTTTGGCTAACATGCAGCTATCTCTCCATGTTCGACCTCTCTTCTACCCAGTCCAAATATTAGTGAGACTGTTCTCTTTTTGTCCCCATAGCCATTGTTTCTTGCTTATTTCTCTATGCACCTACAGCTACACCAACACACTGACACACTCCTATAGCCTACTTTGTACTGTGCATATTGTTCAGTTAACTTCTCTTACTTAAGGTCGCAGGGAGTACATTGTGGACTGTAGATGAGAAGCTATTTTCCTGCTCTGTGCACACATCAGGCTGAATTTATAGTGCATTTTTATTTCTTTTTTTTTAAGTGTGCATGTAGTATATTAATGTTGATAATGGTGGAGAATATACCATGCAGGTTTTAAAGAACAAAGTGAAGTCCAGGCGCATCCCTTTCTTTCCAATATCGTTTATTTCAGATCAGCCAAAATCATCATGACAGACAGGAGGAATGGTTTCCTGAAAGCAAAGTCCTATTCCAACACGAGGCACTTTATATACTGATAGTGTCTACATACATGCACTAAATCCTGTGCATGTGCGTGCATGTGTGTCAGTGTGTGTGTGTGTGTGTGTGTGTGTATGTGTGTGTGTGTGTGTGTGTGTGTGTGTGTGTGTGTGTGTGTGTGTGTGTGTGTGTGTGTCAAACCCTAATGATAACCAGATGTTAGTCATCAGTTGAAGCCTTCCGCGTGTCCGTGCATGTGCGACCTACGAGCAGGACGGTGCGCACCATGAACTGTCAATCAAATCCGCGACCGCAAGAGCCACCATTCTAGGAATGAAGCGATCAGAAAGTGCACAACACTGGACCAGTCTGAGGCTGCAGGGAAAACTGGCTCTTCTTCCCTTTGCAAACCACTCATTATCACACTCTAGTCTATACTGTCAAATAACACCATAGGTGAGGACATTCTCATTTTCACTATTAAAGCCCGCTTACAGGTGTTGCCGACCAAGTTCAACTTGGCAACCTGGTACCCATCAGCACACGACCCACACTGCATCCTACATCCAGTACCACATGACAAAGAAACAGTCGCACACATCTTAAATGGTTGCAGCCACTATAAAGGACTGTACATTGCCAGACATGACTGTCTGGTGGACCTGGTCTCAGACAAGATCAGAGGAGTACAGGACAAGACAACAAGAATGTATAAACACAAAAATACAAAAATAGACTGGTTTGATCACAATGACACGCATGTCAATTCGCTACAAAATATTCCAAATACCCCAGATATTGTGTTCATCAATGAAATTAGAAAAACTCACTATATTTGAAATAGGCTGCCCATTTGATTTGTACATGGACACTTATTTTACATCCAAACTTATGAAATATCAGCTTCTGGTGGAACGTATTATGGCCTTGGGATATAACTGTCAACTTATTGTCCTTGTATTTGGAAGTCTGGGCCATGTCCATAAACTTGTGCTCAGGGGTCTGCAATTGGGTGGATTGCTAAAAACAAATGCAAAAAAGCTGGCTAAATACTGTTCTGTCTCAGCTACTATGGGCAGTCTGTCTGTCTGGAGAAGGCGTTGTTTCATTTATCACTAGGTGGCTTAAAAATAAATAACCCAAAACAAACATCCTGTCTAGTAGTGTCAAGTAATAGTATGTCAACAATGTGCTATATATTTTTTTCCCCCTTCTTTTCCCTCTGTGTGTTAAGCATGTGCAGCAGCTATATCTGGTTGGACCATATAATGTATAACCTAATTCTGATCAGTGTTTGGGTCTATTGTATTACGCCTCTTGTGCAGATCCAAATAAAATAATTCAATTTGTGTGTGTGTGTGTGTGTGTGTGTGTGTGTGTGTGTGTGTGTGTGTGTGTGTGTGTGTGTGTGTGTGTGTGTGTGTGTGTGTGTGTGTGAAACCCTAATGATAACCAGATGTTAGTCATCAGTTGAAGCCTTGTGCTAGCCAGCCACCTGACCTGTATGACCCATGTCTGGCGAGGGTGCGGAATGTCTCCCCTTAGGCCTTAGTATCACTCAATGCTCATATTATCTTAAGAATAGGGTCACACTTTAAACATAAGAATACATCTAACCCACAACTCCTTATATCTCAATGTGAAATACATGACATAACCTTGTGTTGTGGATGTAAGTACAGGTGTTTCTCTATGTATTTATGACTTGATGAGAACAGAAACCATCTTAACATAGTAGGCTACTAACTTCTGTTCTACCTCTGAGGGGGAAGGGTGGCTTGGTTTGTGAAATGATCCCTCTGCATGCCCAATTTGAGTTCCTCCAGCTGTTTTAGTTGGAGGCAGTCAGATTACTGACTGGGTCTCTCCACATATCTACCCCAGATTGTATCCCCAACTCTATTTATCTATATATATGCCTACTCTATAATGCCTATGTCTGGGCGCCAATATACGACATGCATTTCAAGTGTGGAGCTATTTCTGCCTGGTTCTTATTTTGAAAGGATTGGAGAAAATGAACAACCCCTGATCGCCATTTTGATTGCTAATAAGAAATGGAACATATTGTCTACCTTACAATTAAAAAAATGTATTTATTATATTTATATTTATTTTAAAGATACATTATATAGCTGTTATTTAGTTAGGTGTATTATTTTTTTACCGTAATTATTTAACCAATGACCAATTTTATTTTTATTTTAACACCATAAGTTCTAATATCATCTATTCTGTACAAGCCTGAATAAATACTGTGACACTGCAATCCAATCCTGTCTGGTCCTCATGCTCTAACAGGCATGCTGGTGTTAGGAGTGTAGAACACACACACACACACACACACACACACACACACGAAATTAGCGAAATTACACGTCTAAAACACATTGAAAAGGTGATTCAAATGAAATCTGTTGATAATAACAGGCTATTTGTATTAAAAGACATGCATATAGGCTGTTATCGCGATAATCTCAGTTCTTAACAGCTTGTCAATGAATTCTCGCGATACTGTACAGAAATTCTTATTGTGCTCTTTCGAGACATCAATATAATTATATAGTTTGCAAATCATAAAACATAGTATCCGAAAATATGACATGTCTTCTTTCATCTGTCAGCATCGATAATTTTTTAGAAGGGCATTCATATCGATGTTTGTTCATGCCTTGTCCGCTGGACTCCATTAAGATCCAATGCATTCTGTCAACATCCGGTTCATTTGGAACACCTTTCCAGAATGGAATTTCCAGAACAATGGAGGGGGGTGAGCCATTCACTCATGCATGCATCATTTTCATTTGACCAACAACAACAACAACAACAACAACAAACTGGTTCTAAATGTTCTCCTTTGACATACAACATTGATTCTAAAGGTTCTAATATGAGAAATAAGCAGAAATAAACATGGGGCGAGATATCCGTGCTTTGGGGCGAGATATCCACGCTGTGGGGCGAGATAACCACACTTTGGGGGCGAGCTATTCACGGCTTTGGGGCAAGCCGTCTTCACTTTTCGAAATTCCGGGGCGACTGTTCTTCACTTTTCGCGGGGGTGAGTTGGAAAGGACCTTGGCGGAGGCTAGTTTTGAGACATATGGCAGTAGTTATGAATAAATTAAAACCTTCAAACACATTTGGCATCTTGTCCGTTGCTCATTGTCACTTGAATCTAGTCGCTGTTTATTCAAGGACAGACAGGCAATAATAGCAGAGAGTGAGTGAGTGAGTAGAGTTGCGGGACTGTGCGTGCCAGGTGAAGCTTTGTTTTCCATTCTACACCAGTTCCGAGATTTGTATTCAAAGTTGTAGCCTTGCCTTGAGTTAATATAATATTTGATACATAAAATGATCACCCACAAGTTGATCATTTGGCCTATAGCCTAAATAACGCTATGTCAATCCTGCATGCCAATGATTAATGAGATGAAAGTTTCGTCATTTCATCATGCTTCTGGTGGTGACGGAGACATTAGAATCACATGCAGACAGCCTTCTGAATGTGGCTATTTGGAGAGCTCCAAGTTGCGCACGGATGCTTGTTATTTTTTCCAGTGGTTCCTATGCTATAGCTTCTTCGAATATATCTAATCTCCTAGTTCACAAATTGTCGCGATGCGTTGTGAAATTAGAGAGAACTTTGAACTATTGCGCTTGAGATTTGGGTAAATTCTGGGTTAAAACTGGATCCCTCCCAAAGGCCCAGAATTAATTGGAGACAAAAAAGAAAGCAGCGCTGTTCGCTTCCAAGAAATAACGGACAGCTGCTATAGGCCAATGTCCAAGGTGAGGACTATATTATTATTAGAAGAGAGAGAGGTCCCACCCCCCCATATCGGTGTGTGTGTGTGTGTGTGTGTGTGTGTGTGTGTGTGTGTGTGTGTGTGTGTGTGTGCGAGCAGAGAGAGAGAGAGAGAGAGAGAGAGAGTGTGAGTGCAGTGTCAGAGACACATACTTCCCACAGATTACAACCACACACAGATTTTGAAAATATGACCAATGACAAAAAACTCCCATATCTGCTTGGCGAAGTACAACAATGTGCAAACACAGCAGCAAGATTTGTGAGTTGCTGTGATAGGAGAAGGATATCAAATGGAACACAACCACCCTAAAGACTAATCATTGTGTATATTCCTGCACTATACCTGCATTGAGTGACCTTGGTACATAGAATTTGATCTATTGAAGATTCTGACCTTCAAATGTACATCATTTTTGTTTTGATTTATTATTATTATTTTTGATGTATTGCTGTGTTGTTGTATTGTTCTTTCTGCTTTGGCAATGTAAACGTATGTTTTCTCATGCCAATAAAGCCCTTTGAATTGAAATTGGATTGAGTGTGAGTGTGTGTGTGTGTGTGTGTGTGAGAGAGAGAGAGAGAGAGAGAGAGAGAGAGAGGGAGGGAGAGAGAGAGAGCGAGAGAGAGAGAGAGAGAGAGAGAGAGAGTGGTCAGGTTACTTGTGAATAGCAGTGCCCCAGGGAGAGGCATTCTGACGGCGTGGACAGAGGGCTAGATGGCCCGGTCACGGGGCTCGAGTGCAAAATAGCGATTATGCAACAGTTACCCTAAAAACACAAACACCTCAACTCAATGTCATTGTAACTAAGAATTTCGATCGATCGATCGATCGATTTTTTTTTTTTTTTTTAATGAGACTTTCACCAAGCTAAATGTGACACCAAAACCACTAGCATGACCAGGGAAACACCAAAGTTTGGGTCACACAATTGGCAGGTGCTTTGCGATAGGTGCTGGGTAATTAATCACACCACCTGCCAATTGTGTGACCCAAACTTTTGTGTTTCCCTGGTCAATTGGTGATGACGTCTGCGGTAAACAGGACGTATTTGTAAAATCAGTTCATTGATCCTTCCGGCCCCCCTCGCCCGGAGAGAAAGATGTCTGTGTGCATCTCTTGAAAAAGTGTTGATAATTGACTAAATACATGTTTTGTGCCAGAACTTTCACTGATATAAAACTAGAGGACCATAATTTCACTCCACGTCTTTGGAATTATTTAATGGGTGAGTACAAACGGAGCATTTATTACATTTAGGCCGCCGGTTTTAAGCCCGGATTTCATGATACATGAAAATGTACGAAGTATAATTAAATGATCACAGGTATTCTAGGTCTACCACAGGGAATTCGCAGGCAGTAGCCAGAGCCCAGAGCCGCTCTGCCCCAGCCCAGATACAAGATACATTTTATTGGTCAAATTGTGTGTTCCCAAGATTGCGTCATAATCCAAGATGCTAATTTAATAGCCTTAATACCTCCCCGAGGGGTATGTCATTTGCCCTTTAACTTCTGCTCTGACCGACGCCTATAGTTGGGACAGCTGCAGATAGCAAGCAGCAACCTGTTAGGACACAGGACTGTGTTCCTGTGTGAATTGACCATTGCCTTATATGGACACAGACATGGCTTACTGGTGATGTGTTGGGTTTTCCAACTGGCACGTTGATAAGCATTTCCTGTCAGAATGTCAGTAAGAGCAGCGTGACGTTACAGAGAAACCACATGACTGATGACAGAACATGATAAAACACGAAGTGCCGACCCCAAAGAGACCAGACCACACTGCTTCTTGTTGACTGAATGCCCATTTAAAGACTAATGTATGCTTGAACGTCCATGTATCTGTTTTGACAGCTAGAAACAAATATGGATATTAGCCAAATATTGGTGCTGTTCACCTTTTTCTGGACCTCAGGTAGGACTCTGTTTTAACTTGTTGATTGTTTTAATGCGTTGATTGATCACTAAACTCATCACCTTTAAATCACTCAATGGTTTTTGGCTAAAATGCATACCTCTGACTTGCTTTTACATTGTGAATCAAGGACTAGTTTGAACACATTCCTGTATATGTACTGGGAAATATATAGGTTTATTCCTGTCAGGGTCGTAGTCTAGATGCGTTCATGTTAAAAAAATCTCACGTTTGGTGAGCTACAGAATGAGCGTAGGGAGAGGGCACATACATAAACCTGCTCTGTCGCAGCCCTTTCTACTATGGGAGAACCTACACTTACACATAGTGTCTGTCTACAACGCCATGTCATAACCATGTTTATTGAAATTATAGCAGTCATACATTTACACCGATTGCTCCATCACCTCTCTTATGCTGTGTCCGTCCTGAAAACAGTCGTTGCTTAAAGTCCCTGGACCCTATTGACTGGCTGAATGGCTGATGTTGAACTGCACTGTGGCAGAGAAGTAACAGATAGAAGCGCAAACTTTATCCCCAGACTATAGACCCCCCCCCCCCCCCACACACACACACACACACACACCTCCTTGCTGATGCAGTGACTGTCCTGTTTCTGGTTTAGATTTACGCACAGGACGCATGAATCTCTCCCTCTCCGGTCAGAGTGGGTTGTTGTTTATTTGCATGGCTCAGAAAAGTAGTAACATGAGAACGTTATAGAGTTGTATAGGAGGAGGAGAAGGAATACATGTTCACGTCGTGAACGTGGAAGGTCAGCAGATTGTATTCTGGTGTGCTGCTGGCTGCTATAATGTGAATATAGACCTATGTCTGCTATTGTGTTCTGAAGGTCAGGTTGCTGTACTGCCACTAGTGTATGTTATATTTTGTATTTGCACACAGCTGCGCTGTGCGCCAATTATGCCCCCTCTCCTGTTGACTGTTCTCTGGTCTGTGTTAACAGCGTGCGAGGCACACTTGCATGTTTAGTACTATTTACTATTACATTTTTATGTTTTGATAATCAGCGCTTTTCCATATAGATAGCCATATTGGAGAGGCCCCCCCCGTCATAAAACATTGCATCGAATCATTTTCAGATGGGTGTCCGCTCCGCAGCCAAATACAGATAATTCTGGGGGTCCTTTACATGAAAAAGGTTGCACCACTGACATAGAAACATAGATTTTCAGAAAACTGTCATGATTTAGAAGTCCCTGGAACAACATATTTTCAGATGGGGGTCGGCGGCCAGTTACATATATTTTTGGGGGTCCTTGACATGAAAATGTTTGAGAACGACTGACAGAAACATGGGTCTTTCAGAAAAATGGCAGGATGTCAATGTCAAGGCATTTGTAGAATCGTCCTCAGGTCTAAATGCATTAAGTGTAACCCCGCTAATAAATATTTGAGACAGGACCCAAGATTGTGGTACAAAATTAACAATTATTTTATTTATAAAAACAAGTTACAAAATTACTTTATTTGCAGCATAGCAAAATTGTTAAAAGTGTTTGAGATGACACTGGGAATGGGGAGAATGGTTATTAAAACAAAACAAACAAACCAAAAGAGAAAGGAACAGCGGTCCTTCATAGGGCCCGCTTGTTCAACATGGACCTATAAGCAATGAAAACCAAAGTTCAGTACACAGTTATCAGAACAGCATGGATCTATATGCCAACCCTATCTAACACATTTCAACACTAAACAGTTCACAACCTAATGTAAGGTCTATAAACCCAATATAATCTATAAACTGTAAATATGCAAATCAATAAAAGGATCCCCTAACCAAATAGCTCTCAAGATAAACACATGAACCCTCTCACAATGGAAAACAACCAGGCCTCTTCTCCACCTGTAGCTGTTATGCAATCACATAATCCATGAAAGTTAGAACCAAAAGTTACAGAATCATATAATACCGGAAATATATTAACCCAGCTGTGCAGAAACGATAAAATAGTACTCACACTTCTTCAGTTTCAATGCCTACACGTTTGGGGAGGCCACACCCCAAACAATTGACAGGAAAACATCCACCATTTCAGCAATAGTACAGACCTGGCAATATAACACAGTCCCATTGTAGAACATACAAAAATATAATAAAAGTGCATATACAAAAGACAAGAAAACAGGCTTACCCCTTGACAGATCGGCTCACACATCCCCTCTCACCAACACTTACTGGCAGTGTTGTGAGGCCCAATGGATTTCAGATGTGCTACCTGCCTGTTCAGAAAGGCTTTAAATACCCCTGTCACTTATGACGTCACATATTGACCTATGCCTCCCTCTAGGGGCTACATAAGCATTATGTTATTATTTAGCTGTTGAAAAATAGCAGATGTACAAGCTCGTTGAATATAATATATTCAAATTCGCTCTGAAAGGAATGTTTTTTAACTCAAATCTTTGCTTTCGCTGGAACAACATATTTTCAGATGGGTGTCCGCTCCGCAGCCAAATACAGATAATTCTGGGGGTCCTTGACATGGAAAAAGGTTGCACCACTGACATAGAAACATAGATTTTCAGAAAACTGTCATGATTTAGAAGATATTTTTTTAGAATCGAGCTCAGGTCTAAATGGGTTAAAATGGCCAGGGTGCACTTACTGAAATAAATTAATAGTTACCGTCCGTATGCAATAAAGAGGTTTTCTACTAAACCAGTGTTTCCCAAAACTTTTTAGCCTGTGACCAAAAACATGATGTCCCCCCTCCCCGACACCCAAACTTTAGCCTAGTTAAAATAGCCGATCTACAAGCTCACAACATGTGGCTTCGCGCCACATTGTGAGCTTAAGGAAACACAGAAAACTAGAACTGCACTCTGTCGAGTGCATATACTTGCTTGTTGCACACTAGTAGGCGATAAATGGCCAACTAGTGCGCAAGCAGAGCGCGCAAGTACTTTCGACCGCTACAAACTGTCAACCAATTACATATACATATACTATGTATATGTAATTTGTCCGTCCCAGCCAACCCGCCACTTTTTATGCGTATATTGGCTTCTTCTGCTCTTCCTCTAACCTCCCGTCAGAGGCAGATTAACATCAGCTGGACCTGAGGTCCTCAGCTGTGAGAGACAACAAAAGGGCTCAATTGAATGGAATGTGTGGAGGCAACACACACACACACACACACACACACACACACACACACACACACTAGATATTTTCCTAGACATGAAAATTAACGATGTTATGAAAATAACTTCTCATAAATATATACAGTGTATATATATATATATTTTTTTACTTCAATCAAAAAGCAGGCCTACATAAAACAAAGGTTTATGTAGCCATTTACAAATCCGGAAATTATAGCAGAGACAGTATTTAGAATTTAATTATATTTTCAACTGGTTTATTGCCACAAAAATAGCATCTCATACCAACTGGCTTGTAGGCCAGTGGTTCCCAAAGTGGGGTCCGGGGACCCCTAGGGGTCCTCAGCTAAATGATAGTTAGGAACCAAATGGACCCTTATGGGTCTGAAACTCTGAGAGTGTACTACATACTATGGGTAAACCAATTTCACTGTACATTTGTACACTCAGTTATATTAACTTTGATTTTGCAATATACAGTGGGGTCCCAGAGATAGAAATGGGGAACGGTAGCCTAATTCAGGTCAAACTGGGGGTCCTTGAAATGTAAATAACTGAAAATCACTGCTAGAGCCGTAAAAATCTTCTCTTATGGGGGTCCCTGGCATATATTTTCAAATGCGCCAAAAACCGCCCCAGCCAACCCGCCACTTTTTATGCGTATGCAAATAAAACAGCAAATTGTGCCTGATTTGCTGGGACCAGATTACATACATGACCATATTTATTACGTCATCATTGAGAGCTAGTCATACAGATACTATGTAATTTGTAAGTTGATTAGCGGTATACTGTGGTTACTTTGCGCCAAAAACCGTCCCAGCCAACCCGCCACTTTTGATGCATATAAAACAGCAAATTGTGCCTGATTTGCTGGGACCAGATTACATACATGACCGTATTTCTTACGTCATCATTGAGAGCTAGTCATACATATACACACCATGTACTCTGGTCCCAGCAAATCAGGCACAATTTGCTATTTTATTTTACAAATTACATATATATGTATATGTATGACTAGCTCTCAATGATGACGTAAGACATATGGTCATGAATGTAATCTGGTCCCAGCAAATCAGGCACAATTTGCTGTTTTATTTGCATACGCATCAAAAGTGGCGGGTTGGCTGGGACGGTGAATACGGAACGGGCGAAAATATTACTTGCGCGCTCTGCTTGCGCAAGTAATGAGGACATTTTGATCTGTAAGGGCAAACCTTACAGTATACAGTATACAAAAATCAATTGCAATGCTTAATATAATATTCAAATAGTGAAATCTTACCTGAAATAGGTTCAAAAGTAGGTCAACTTCATTACGCTTGCATAATGGCTGCCAAATGAACTACTTTTCTCCAGTGCATTTGGTGCAACAGATAAACCACAACTAGACCCAAGCAGAATGTATTAGTAGAGACGATCCATGTTCTCTGTTACAGTGGAACTCATTTATTTTGATATTTGTCTCCTCAGCTCTCCAGATTGAATCACACAACACAACAGGTAAACAAAGAACACATTATTATTATTGTTGTTGTTGTTGTTGTTGTTGTTGTCCAATGGATCCACTGTAGTTATTATTCATTCACAATATATTGTTAAAACTTTTGCATTGGTTGGTTAGATGTTCATAAAACTTTCACTTATATGTTTATTTTGATTTATTTTTAAATAGCTAAAATAGCCGATCTACATGCGATGTGATGTTGCGATGCGTTACAGAGACCAAAACTTACAAGCCCTATAGGAAAATAGTAGATCCACAATCTCACGTTGTGGGCTTGTAGATCTGCTATTTTCACAATACTTTATTGCGTTGTGTGCTTGTAGATCGGATATATATAGGAACAAGCAGGGAAAAAAGTTGAAATATGGAAATAAGAGGTTAACGATATATCCCAGGTGTGGTATTGACAATAATAAACACAGACATTCATAAATGAACTTCCCACAACTGTCGATAGAACTGTTGCTTTTTCCTCTTATTGTGTAATAATATCCCAACAACTACTTCCTGTGCCTCAGTGTTCAACAGCACGTGTGACAGCGAAGAGTTCCTGTGTCAAAATAAAATATGTGTCCCCAAGAGCTTTGTGTGCGACCATGACGACGACTGTGGTGACGGCTCAGATGAGCCCAAGGAGTGTGGTGAGTGGACGCTTCTCATACTGAATGAATATGGATATGAATTGATTTGGTCTCAGAGTCAGACAGATAGGAAAATATGTTGTGCCTAATGTAAGATCTTGCTAAAACGTTTCAAACATATTCACTATGTCAAGCTGTACTTCCTGTTCCAGAGTATCCACCATGTGGCTCCAACCAGTTCCGCTGTGCCAACGGCCGCTGTCTCATCCAGAGAGCGTGGGAGTGTGACGGAGAGCTCGACTGTCACGACCACTCAGATGAAGCTCCCAAGAATACTCGCTGCAAAGACCCAAGTAAGAAACACACACGCACGCACACATGCACACACATGCTCTCTTTGCTGCTCAGCGTAGTGGAATAGATGGCTGTCAAACTTCTGTCTCTTACAGTATATACTGTACCTATATATACTGTACCTGTGCATGTCAGAACTACTGGTGTGTCTTAAAGAAATACCCACATCTCATGTGAGGTGGGGTCATTCCCCATACATATCATACGTTGTGGAGAGATACTGTATAACAATATTGATTGATTGATTGATTGATTGATTGATTGATTGATTGATTGATTGATTGATTGAATGAATACATATTAGACAGAAATACAAACAGCACGAGTACAGTCAAACACAAAAAGTGATGTGGACTGGATGGATTGTTTCCATCAAGGTCTTTTGCAAACAATAGAGAATACACTATTCTATATTACAAGGTAGGATATTGAAGATATCAGTCACACATTAAATTAATAAACAGATACATTAATAAGTGAACGTCAAACATCATCCATAGACATAACTATAGAACTGGCTTTTTGCTCTTATTCTATAATAATGGATTGACCTAAACAACTACTTCCTGTGTCTCAGCAAACCTGTGCCGCAGGGGCCAGTTCATGTGTCAAAATAAACGATGCATCCCCAAGAGGTGGGAGTGTGACGGAATGGATGACTGTCGCGACAACTCAGATGAGGCTCACTGTAATAACCCAGGTAAGACGCACGCACGCACGCACGCACGCACGCACGCACGCACACACACACACACACACACACACACACACACACACACACACACACACACACACACACACACACACAGCTATGAGTGCACCTCTAACATCTCCAAATACATTCCAGCAATGAAGACTTTGTGTCGTAAACTTTTACACGATCAGAATCACATTAATCTAAACCTCCTCTGCTTCCATTGCTCTTCCCTCTCTCCTCCTTTCTCTAAGTTTCCACTGTGACAAAGAACAAATGCTATGTTTGTCACAACGGGAACTGTGTCCAGGCATTGACATTGCTGTGTGACGGCAAGGACGACTGTGGCGACGGCTCTGATGAGCTCAGCAGCTGCTCTGTTAACGAGTGTCTGAACAGCGAGCTGAGTGGCTGCTCCTCCCAGCTCAGCTGTAAAGACCTCAAGATAGGCTTCAAGGTATGGAATCAACAGCGCCATTTGACACAGATTCCACCAAGACACTGATGAAACACCTGGTCAGCATCACGCTCTGTTCCTGTCTCCTTACAGTGCACATGTCCCAGCGGCTTCCGTCTGAAGGACGATGGGAAGACGTGTGTGGACGTAGATGAGTGTAGCAGCTATCCTAATCCCTGCACCCAGCACTGCTACAACACACAGGGCAGCTTCCACTGTCTCTGTGTGGAGGGTTACCAGCTCAGCCCTGAAGACCCCACCATCTGCAGGTCCACATCTGGTAGGAAACAGCACTGAAAGCACATTGGTTGTCTATTCCAAGAATAGCAGATATACGTACATTATACAAGCTCATAGCGCGGCACTATGTGCCGAGCTATGAGATCGTATAGCCAGAGGCGGACTTACCCGTGGTCTAGGGTGGGTTGCAGCCCGGGGCCCCCGACTAGGGTGGCCCCCGAACAATATTAAAAAGAATATTTATATATATATATATATATATTATTATTTTGTTTTTATTAGGCTATAAAATTGTAAAGTATTGAAATCCAATTCAAGTGAAATGTGTGCCTGCCTCTCTTTTTAGGGGCCTGGGTATCCCAAAATGAAAACAAAATAGCACAAAATAGCACCACGCCGAGCGGCCAACACTGTGAAATAGTTTACTGTCTGTCTGTCTGTCTGTCTGTCTGTCTGTCTGTCGAGCACAACAGCTGCTGTCACTGTGTGGGGAGTGAGGACTTTCTTCATCTTGTTTAAATATAAATACTGATGAAACTTTTAAATGAAACAAACATGTTTAGCTCAGCATCATCTAACTTGAATTAACTTGGCATGTGATTAACATTTTTATAAGATGATTGGATCATCCGTGATAGTACTTTTCATAAGCATTGGTTTCATGTTGCGCTGCTGTCTCTGTCAGATCAATAACCTGTCGACATCAGTATCAGTGGGTAACACCCTTCGCTACGAAGGGTAGCGTCCCAGATCCCTCTTACAAACTGCTGCGTACGACAGTAGACTGAAGCTAAGAAGGCTTTCAGGAAATAGTTTTGCTTCTAAGTTCATTCATCCAGGAGGTGTTTTCCCGAAGCCAGATAAGAAGACTCGTATTGCTGTGCTCTTGAGAACCAACTTAAGTAGTGCTTCCTGAAAGCAGTTAGGTAGCAGCACGTAATGCTGTGCACTTGAGAACCAGCTGCTATACTACTGAAGATACTGCATAAACTCAAAACCTTTTGGGGAAACGGGTTTGCTGCTATACGCAGTACCTTAGGAGGCCTGAGTCTGACGTCTCTCTGAGTTGTTTATTTTAATTCATTTATGAATCTTTTTGTTGTCTCTTTTTGTCAATCTCTTTGTAACTGTTATTTTTGTCTATTTTAACGAGAACCCCTTTTGGTGTTTTAAGCATAATTTTGAACTTCTATTGAAAAATAGCAGATCTATAAGCTCATAGTGCGGCACCGAGCCACGCTAAGACATTGTAGATCTGCTATTTTTGAAAAATCATGAAAATCTGGCGCACATCTTTGAATATATATATATTATTTGAGAGCGAACATTTTGAAGTCATATCTTTGCTTCTGGGGGGGGGGGGGTGTCCCTGGAACAACATATTTTCAGATGTGGTTCGGCGGCCAATAACATATAATTGTTGGGGTCCTTGACATGAAGTCATTTGAAAACCACTGACAACTGTCATGATTTAAAATAATCTGGTCTCAGTCCTAAATGGGTTAACATACATAGATACAGAGTTTGATTTTATTTGCATTTTCTATTGTTGTATTGGCTTATTGTTTGTTTGTCTGATGTCACATGGCAGGAACAGGTATCTGTTTCTTTCTGTACTAATATTGTGTGTTATTGGTCTAATACAATCTACGGTTGTAAATTATCATTCTTGGTAACTCTAATATTTACATTGCTTTCTCATCTCTACTGTATGTAGTTTTATAAATGATTCTGTGTTCATGAATATGTTCTGTCTCTCCCAAACAAACAAATTAAGCATTGCATTTTACGCTAAATAAATGTGATTTTCTCTAGATGTGGAGCCCTTCCTCATCTTCACCACCTCCAAAGGACTGAATAAGATGAACTTGAACGGCTCCAACCACACTGTGCTCAAACAGGTGAAAACCATTGAACATACTGTAACAACACATCCTATACACGCTTACATCCACCAACAATAACACATTTGAGCCCCTAATGAACTGCAGACGATATTAAAACTGAAAACCTCTTATATCTCAATGACAATAAAATGGAAAACATCATCTTTGGACAACGCTCCAGTGGCTCCACCCCTCCTGTCAACAACCTCGGCCCCCTCACTTCCAATATCAACACAGGCGCAAAAGAATCTTGCTCGATAATATTTGACAAATTTGACAAGCAGATAAGCTCTGTTGTCAAAACAAGCTTTTATCACCTACGCCTCCTCGCCAAGGTTAAACCCTGCCTCTACCTCAAACAATTTGAAATGGTCATTCACTCCTTCATCTCCTCAAGGCTGGACTATTGTACTAATACTATGGCATCAACCAATCCTCACTCCGAAGACTCCAATTAGTCCAAAATGCTGCTGTCCACCTTCTCACCGGACCTAACAAGTTTGACCACATCACACCAGTCCTGATATCATGCCATTGGCTCCCGACAAAACAAATAATTGATTTTAAGATCCTACTTTTTTACTTTTAACCCATTCAGGACAGGAACCCCTTTTGGTGTTTCTAAGGATTATGCTATACTTTAGCTATTGAATAGCCGATCTACAAGCTCATAGCGCGGCACAGAGTGCCGCACTACAAGCTTGTAGATCTGCTATTTCTTTTTTAAATCGTGAAAATGTGGAACAAATCTTGAATATATTGTGGGCGCCACTGAACAACGATAGGCAGGAGACACAGCAAGGTTTGCCTACTCGGGCATTTATTGAGAGGATTATGTTAAAGTTCAAACAGTGAGGGGATGTGTGTTTGTGGAGACCTACCGCCAGATTGCCACGTCAGTTCTCCCTCCGTGAGTCAGTGGAGAATGAGGCGGAGCGTTCATCTGTTTCCTACCTTTCAAACATTACGCGCGCAGCGCGGCTGTTGCGTAATTGCTCTGATTGAGGAGGAAGACGGGTAGATACGTGTGGTCAATCACGTGACCCAGGGCGGGTCGCTGTCTTCTGAGCTGTGCTCCGCCTCTGACGCTCCACTGACTCTCGTTGGGGTGGCGCTCTGACGGCCCGCTGTCATGTGACATCCCACAATATATTCTTTCACAGTGAATGTTTTTAACTCATACCTTTGCTCCTGGGAGGACCCTGGAACTACATATTTTCAGATGGGGGTCCTTGCCATGAAAAAGGTTGAGCACCACTGAGAGACACTGAGAGGTCTATAAGGTCTAAATGGGTTAAATCTCTTGCCCTATATGGCTGAACGTATACAGCGCTACAACCCTCCCAGAGCTCTGAGGTCTGCTGACCAATCACTGCTGACCGTGCCAACCACCTGATCAACCCCCCCTTTATTAGAGCCGCCCAATCCATCGAGATTATTAAATCCTTACTTAAAACGTTCCTGGATTTTAATGTAATCTGATTTTAATGTGCTCATATATTCCTATATTGTCCATGTATCATGTTTGCCTCATTTGCCATGTATCTGGTTCTACTTGGTGTAAATTGCTTTAAATGTTATTTGCTCTAAATGTTTTTTCTTTCCTGTGAAGCACTTTGGTCAATTTCGGTTGTGTTAAATGTGCTATAAATAAAGGATGATTTGATTTGATACAATTCACACACTGCTTTTGACATGTCGGAATGTATTCGACCTGTCAGAGACTAACTGCTAACTAACTAACTGCTGTGCTGTGACAGGACTTGAATGGAGCGAGGGCTCTGGACTTTGACTACGAGCAGCAGATGGTCTATTGGACAGAAGAAGGGTTCTCATCAGATCTCCCCACCAAGACGATCAGTCGTATGCACATCAATGGCAGTGACGTCCAGGTCAGTGTGACAAATACACAGATGGGAAGTGAAATAATGTCAGAAAATGGTTATACTTGTATTCAAAATGCTTTGTAATATCACTGTTGTTAGACTCAAGTACTGTACATATTAAACACTGTAAGGTACGTGTAATTTCCCAAGTATTTATATTTCCTAATACATACTGGCCTGGTACTCCACTATATCTCAGAGGCATATTTGTACGTTTTACTTTAGTTACTTGCAGTGGTGGACAGTAATGAATGAGGTACTTTGTTTTAGTAGTGTTCTTAAGTACATTTATGAGTATGTGTGGTTTACTTTAGTATTTCAATCCACTGCATTCCAAAGACGTAATATTGTACTTTTGACTCCACTACATTTCTAGGAAGGTAAAAGGTACATTCTGAATTAACGATCTATAAGCTCACACCGCGTCGCATCAGGACATGTTGTGATGCTTGTAGATCAGCTATTTTCACTACCATTGATATTATTTTGAAGGTGGTGGTGGATTGGGCCGGATGGGGGAGTGTGTGTGTGTGTGTGTGTGTGTGTGTGTGTGTGTGTGTGTGTGTGGGGGGGGGGGGGGGGGGGTCTAAATACAGCAATACATTGATACAAATTATTTATGTACACATTATACAGTATAGGCTACAAGTACGCCAGTACTTTAGCTCAAGTACACATTTATAGATAAATGTATACTTGCTTTACGTAGTTGAGTAATATATACTCAACTACGTATCTACAGTATACGTAGTTGAGTATCTATACTTTGACTCAAGTATACTGGGCTTGAGTACTTTGTCCACCACTGCTTATACTAGTTACTTTGTAGATTTAGATTGTTATGATGTTATAAATAATAACATTCATTATTGAAAATATTCAACATAGTTAGAAAATACCAGATCTACAAGCTCACAACACATCATGTCACAATGCATTGTGAGCTTTATAGCATGTATAGACCTGCTATTTTCAAAAAGCCAAATTATGAAATAAGGCTTAAGTGCTGAGAGTTGTGCAAACAAGCAGAAAGGTTGAGTAGTGGCAGTTAGAACACTTTTTA
>NW_027665811.1:22500-60000 GCF_963924005.1 Protomyctophum bolini
CACACACACACACACACACACACATCATACTCACATACTGATACATATTTATTGTGGGCAACATTTTGATACGACACTGTAATTACACGATTCCAGGTCCATTTTACACTCTGTGTTAAAGGAATGCTCCAGATTTGACTGTGTTCAAGAACAGCTTTTGTAAATGTTGTCCATGAGTATAGTGGAAGAAAAAGTAATTAAAGCAGTAAGAACATGATTTACTTCAGAGTACACTTTACTAAAACATTGTATATCTTATTATAAATAGTCTTATTGCTATTTCATAATATTATGACACTTTTGGTTTTGTGTGTCTGTAGTTCGTCGTCAGGGCAGCTATATCTTTAGTATTACCCTGTTTGAGGAGTACATCTACTGGAGCTCCTACGGCGGCTACATCTCCAGAGCTCACAAGACTCAGGGAACCAACCCCACCACACTCATCAGAAACCTGAACAGTCCATGGGACATCAAGATCTACCACCCATATCAACAACCTGAGGGTCTGTACCACCTACTGTACACAACACTCTCATTATGACTCTGCATAATGTTTTATGACTTCTATTAACTGTCTATCATTGTATTATTATCTGATCAGTTTTGAAAAGCATTACGTATACAGTATAAATACACCCTATAATAATAACAACAACAACAACAGCAACAATAATAATAGTCATATTGTGACATAGTAGTAGTAATAGTATTAGTATAGTATAATCGGAATTGGCCACATCGGCCATAAAAATGACATATTGGTATCGGATCGGTCTCAAAATAATCCAGATTATTTCATCGGTTTACACCAGCAAAAGAAATTAAAAATTCTACATTGAATTCATTCATTCATTCACACTTGGAAAAAGAGTATAGGCTATGTATTGATTGGCTTTGGGCCAAGCAGTGTTGTTTTCGTCGACTAAAACTAAGACGAAAATGTTCGTCGACTACCTATTTTCACTGACAAAAACAAATGGAAACTAAATGAAAACTAAGCTACGATGACTAAAACTAAGACTAAATATACTGACAATTTCGTCGACAAATAAAAACTAGACTAAAATGTTAGGAAGGGACTAGTGGACAAGAGATCCAGTATAAGTCATTTTACACTTGGTTGCATGCTGAAAATAGCAGATCTACAAGCTCACAACGCGTCGCAACGCGACGCGTTGTGAGCTATTTCAGCAAGTGTAAAAACACTCATTAAGACGGCATCAAGACCCACCAAAATACATTTTAGTCGACTAAATCAACTATAGATTTAGTCGACTAAAATCTTATGACATTTAGTTGACTAAAACTAGACTAACACTAAGACATTCCAGGTGACTAAAATGTGACTAAAACTAAACAAAGTTTTAGTCCAAAGACTATGACTAGACTAAAATAGAAATTTGCTGCCAAAAACAACACTGGGGCCAAGCCCCTAGAGGACCTATAGGCTTCTTTCCATTGTGGCCCTCTGTATAATATCGGAATTGGTCAGATTTGGTATCGGCAGATATGACCCTGCAAATAATGGGAGATCGGATATCGGTCATTATAATTTCATAACTGTGCACCCCTAAACAGTATTGTAACATAATAGTAGTAGTAGTAGTATTGTATCATAGTAGTACAGTAGTAGTATTCAGGGCTCTCATATTCATTACATGTGTACATGTTTTCCTGCAGTGTCTGCTCATCCGTGTCAGACCAACAATGGAGGATGCAGTAACCTGTGTCTGCTCTCACCTAGAGGAGGCTACAAGTGTTCCTGTCCGACCTACTTCTACTTGGCAGCGGACAACAAGCAGTGCATGTCCAGCTGCACTGCCAGCCAGGTGATTCACCTCCAGTTCACTTGTGTTAAACGCGTTTATGTCTTTATAGGTCTCGTGTCTGCTGTCGATAGTCATTCTAAAGATGTGTGTCGTCTCTCCCGTCAGTTTGCTTGTAAGAACTACAAGTGCATTCCGTTGTGGTGGAAGTGTGACACGGCAGATGACTGTGGGGACGGCTCAGACGAACCTGCAGACTGCTGTGAGTAGAGACTCAGAGACTCGAAACACATCTTATACGTGTGTTTACACTGATTACACTTATTACTTTGTACTCCAATGTCCTTTAACTGTTTCTGACACCTGCATTAAATTATAACTACAAATGTCTTCTAATTCATGACAGTTTCTTAATGTCAGTGATGCTCAAACCTTTTCATGTCAAGGACCCCCAGAATAATATGCATTTGGCCGTGGACCCCCATCTGAAAATATGTTGTTCCAAATATTTGAATTAAAAATGTTCACTCACAATATAATTATAGTCAAAGATTTGCACCACATTTTCACGATAAAAAATAGCAGATCTACAAGCTCATTTTTTTGAGTACAATATATTGGTAAAAATGAAATAGAGGTCCATTTTAAAACAACCATCATCCAACAGACCATACAAACAATGTAAAAAAAACAAAAAACAAATTAATAAAATAGCCTACTAATGTAAACAATTAAAAACAAATGGCTTCTAAATCCTAAAAGTTTTCTGTAAAACCTGTATTTCTATGTCAGTGGTGCTCAACATTTTTCAGGTCAATTATCTGTATTTCGTCATGTACCCCCAACTGAAAATATGTCTTTCCAGGGACCCCCCAGAAGCAAAGATTTGAGTTAAAAACGTTCTGAAAGAATATATATTCAAAATTAGCAGATCTACAAGCTCGTATATAGCCCAGCATTCGGTGCCGCGCTATGAGCTTGTAGATATGCTATTTTTCAATAACATAATGCTTGAAATACCAAAAGGGGTTCCCGTCCTGAATGGGTTTAAGGCCACATTTCGGTCAAGTCCATGCACAGTGCACACACACATTTAGAACTGATGGCTTCCCCTGTTGGGCAATTACAAAATAACTTTACACACAGTGTTATGAAACATGTCCTGTGAGTTGTAATGTTTGGACTAAATAATTCATTATAGTCAGTACATTTGTAGAAAAAAGCGGAGATACGGGAACACTTAATAGTTAAAAAGGCGGAAAATTTTATTAAACCGACATGCTTCGACCGAGTTTAGTGATGATTGGTCCAACAACAGTGGTGAGCTAGCACAGCAGCTGGCCTCATGCCATCACGGTTTATCTGGTAAGACATCAGTTTATGTAGGATACTTCTGTCTGAAAGCCAGGTGATAATAAATGTCCTTTAACGACACACAGCAGAGATTTTTCTTACTCACTGTAGCCTATACTGTTTGATGCTATGAAGTAATACTATACCGTAATGCAGTGATACTCAACCTCAGGCCCGCGGGCCACATCAGGCCCGCGGGACCATTATGACTGGCCCACCAATGAAAATCTAAAAAAAAGAAGAAAAAAAAATCTGGAAAATGAAATAAAAATAAATAAATCTGAATGAAGTTATCTTTAATTACATTATTATAAGTAATACTATTAGAGTTGTACTATTACTCGAACGAAAATAAAAGCTTGGGGGGGGGGGGAAGATGCAATGCAAATGAAAGACATATACTGTGTATCCCTATTCCCTGACATAATTTTATAGCTAAACGGACAGAATTCTATTTTATTTGAATGATGAAACCCAGCTGCCATTAATAGTTGGAAATGGAAATGGAAATTGCGAAAATTGCGAAAATGGAAATTGCGGAAATTGCGGAAATTGTAATTGCGGAAATTGCGGAAATTGCGGAAATGGAAATTGCGGAAATGCTGAAATAGAAATTGCGGAAATTGCGGAAATGGTAATTGCGGAAATTGCGGAAATGGTGGAAATGGAAATTGCGGAAATTGCGGAAATGGAAATTGAGGAAATTGCGGAAATGGAAATTGCTTATAGATAACTTATAGCTATCTATTTTCAGGTAGATTGTTTTATTTTACTCAGTCAGCCATATCACTACTCATTTTTTTTCATGAAAAAGGTCATAGCTGGGTAATCTATTTTCAGGCAAATTGTGTTTATTGTATTTTATTTTACTCAGCCATAACAATTTATTTTCTGTTAACCAACTTGCTGGCTGGCAGGCAGGCAGACAGCTACTCATAGACAGGCAGACAGACAGACAGCTACTCATGGAGAATTGGACAGGCAGGCAGTCAGACAGCTACTCATAGACAGGCAGACAGACAGCTACTCATGGAGAATTGGACAGGCAGGCAGACAGCTACTCATGGACAATTGGACAGGCAGGAAGGCAGACAGCTACTCATAGACAGACAGACAGCTACTCATGGACAATTAGGCAGGCAGGCAGACAGCTACTCATAGACCGGCAGACAGACAGCTACTCATGGACAATTAGGCAGGCAGGCAGACAGCTACTCAGACAGGCAGACAGACAGCTACTCATGGACAATTGGACAGGCAGGCAGGCAGACAGACAGCTACTCATAAACAGGCAGGCAGACAGCTACTCATAGACAGGCAGACAGTAAGACAGCTACTCATTGACAGACAGACAAATAACTACTCATGGACAGACAGACAGACAGACAGACAGGCAGGCAGGCAGGCAGGCAGGCAGGCAAAGAGCTACTCATGTTATGTTATTATAACAGCTACTCATGTTATGTGCAATAATTTGTGCAGTTATGGAAACAGCTCTTTGTGTTTATGCAAGAAAATGTAACACATTTATTTATTTACATATTGTGTGCATGCACATTGTACTTTGATACATTTTGCGAAAATAAAGCAATTGAAAGAGAGAAGTTATCAAGTATCATTAATGTCGTAATTTTATCTACTGGCCCCTGGCCCCTTGCCATTTTTGTAATGTGGCCCACAGGTAAATCTATTTGAGTATCCCTGCCGTAATGTACCGTGAACAATCCTCAAATATGATCCTCATATTTGAGGATTGTTCACGGTAGTGAAACAAAATGTGTCGTCCGTCCACTATGCCATTTGAAACTTACTTAAAATAGCTATATTCCAGGAACAGTCACAAAGCAGATATCCACCAATAACATAGTTTGGGGAGTGGGACAACGTCGCTGCATTGAAACACATGTATTTTAGTGGTGGGCCGTCAGGGCCAGCAAGGCCTTCTCTGCTGGCCCTGCACTTTCCTGATGCAGATTTCCTTAGCCAATCAGATTTCAAGTTTTCTCTGCTGGGCGTCTTCTTTCAAGTGCCAGGGCCAGCTAGCTGGCCTTTGGTGACGTTAACGTCTTGCGTGGATCCCATCGCTGGGGGAAAATATTGTCCAATGAGAAAAGAGAACTGGGTGTTTGAAACTTTCTGCGCGAGTTCCCATCTGATTCTGATACTCATTCTGAGGTGGGCATTGACTGTGTGGGTAGTTGTCATGATCCAAGGAATCCAGGGAATGTTTTGATTGTACGACCTTTGATTCAAGAGTTACGGGTCGAAATGTAACACCCGACCTGGTGGAGACAATGTAGTAATAGAGACAATCCACGTTCTCTGTTGTGAAGCTAAATGATTGTGTTATTTGTTTCCCTTCAGCTCTCCAGGCTGAACAAACACACACCACAGTAACAACAACAACAACAGGTAAACAAAGATTACAAATCAATAAATCATCATAGATTATAGATAGACCAAGAGCTTCTTTTAATTAAATCTCTCTCTCTCTCTCTCTCTCTCTCTCTCTCTCTCTCTCTCTCTCTCCAGAGTCTGTGAGGTTGGTGAATGGGACCAGTGTGTGTTCAGGCAGAGTGGAGGTGCAGTCTAACCAGTCATGGGTCTCAGTGTGTGAAGATGACTTTGACCAGCAGGACGCAAAGGTGCTCTGTAGGGAGCTTGACTGCGGGGCTCCTTCAGTCCTCCAGGGGGCGCTCTATGGAGAAGTTAACGCTTCAATGTGGACCAAAGAGTTCCAGTGTAAAGGCAGTGAGTCTGTTCTCCTGGACTGTAGAACCTCAGACTCGACTAGAAACACCACCTGCTCACCTGACAAGACTGTTGGACTCACCTGCTCAGGTAAATTTATATATATATATATATATATATATATATATATATATATATATATATATATATACAGTATATATATTCAGCTTTAATATTCTCCCCTCATCCCTTCTCGTAATCTATAATGGAAAAAGGACCATGCATGAAATAAACGTTATTTAAGTTCATAAATTGCCACAATGACCACTTCATAATTTGCTGTTAAAAAGAAAATGGTTGCAACTGTCATCACAGTTCATTACGCTAGGTATGGAGGGCTCTGCAAATAACACACAGCCCACAGGCCCACAGCCTACGCACAGACAGATGAGAAACAAGGGTTTATGCACAGATGAGAGAGAGGGAGAGTTTTCCACGTTCATAAATAAATCGTTTAAAGCGTTCCTCATGCAGTTATATTGGCCTTTTTGTGACTGTTATTATGGTTAAATCAATTTATTTCATGTCATGACACATTGGGCTTGACAAAACAAGATACATATTTTACTATAATATAACACAAACGAGATACATGATAAATAAATCACACCTGTGTGAACTGAGTGGTGCAACTCCCCCCCCCCCCCCCCTCTTTCTCTCATTAGCAGGCAACTGCAGCACTCTCTCTCTGTTTCTGGCACAACAGCGCCCCTACTGGTACTCATTCTCGTGCTCATTAATGTCATTGCTGGTTGTAGGAGTGGTTGCACCACTCAAAAAGTATCAACTTAAATATATTGAAGATATTCAAAAAGACACTGAACTCTCTTACACCTCTGACACCTTTAGTTTTTGATGAAATAAAACGTTGTTGTACTACTTACTCCCTTGTCTCTGTACAGAGCCTGTCAGGCTGGTGGGAGGAAGCAGTAAGTGTACTGGTAGACTTGAGACGCAACACCAGGGAGACTGGAAACCTGTGGATGGTCGGTCTGACTGGAACCTGCAGTCGTCCTCTGTAGTGTGTAGGCAGATGGAGTGTGGCTCTGCTGTTTCAACACGATGGAGGTCTGCCATCTCAACACAACCGGTATGGAAGATGAGAGTGTCCTGTGATGGATCTGAATCTTCACTGAGGGAGTGTGGAACAAAGACGTCTGATACTTCCAAAATGGTCCTGGAGGTATTCTGTTCAGGTAACACTAACAATCACTTCAGCAATGACTGTAATCTGTACAGTTCATTTAATTGGTCTGTCTGTCTGTCTGTCTGTCTGTCTGTCTGTCTGTCTGTCTGTCTGTCTGTCTGTCTGTCTGTCTTTGTTGAAACTCATGTCCGTGTCTGTTATGCACAGTGGTGGACAGTAGCAAAGTATGTTTACTTGTATTGAGTACTATTACTTAAGTACTTCTATTTTTGTATACTTTTACTCCACTACATTTCAAAGACATCTCTAGGAAGGGAAAAGTTTAACCACTTAAATGCACTTTCAAATACAGTGAAAATAGCAGATCTACAAGTTCACAACATGTTCCGATGTGACACATTGTGAGCTTGTAGATCTGCTACCTTCACTATCCTATCCTACTATAATAAGGAAACCGGTCAGTGAGTCAGTCACTCCTGTCTGTTCTGGATGGTTCTCCTCAGTGGCTTGAGCAATTGCTCTGCACACGGGCATTGACCATTAGCATATACACACAACCACAACGCCTGCTTTTAACATTTAAGTTGTTTATTAGCGTTTCTGTGTAAACACCAGAGATTCGGATCGTAGCTGCTGGCCAGACACTGGCACACAGTGAACACCACACACACACACACACACACATGCTGCAAACTTATAAAGGGCTTTAATTTACGGCCCGAGTCCAACATATGTTTTATGAGCGGGAGGGCGCTTTGGGATATCATCCTCATAGCACTAGCACGTAACTTAACACAGCACGCCGGTCAGTTGACTTAACTCACAAAAACACATTTATCATCCTGTTTAACCTTCAAATAAAACATCTGACAATGCAAACAACGACACGTTCGTACTGCATGTATGCACGTTCTGGCACGTGGCTATATGGAAAGCTCACTCCTCCGTTCTTCACTTGACGTGTAGATTTATGAACGAACTTGACCACTGAATGTACCGCTATTGTTGACGGCTGCTGTCTTGTGTCAAAAGCATTTTAACACAGTTTTAAATTGAGTGACTGGCTGTAGGCTATTTATGTAATCACGGGTAACAGGGCTTACAATGGGTCCCTAATTTGACGGGTGGGGCGTGTCTGGTTTGTATTCTGATATAATCGCTGGTGACTGCATGGACGGTCTATGGACCGTGCAGGGCACGGGTTGTCAAAATTGGAGCCCATTCACTGGGGGTCTGCGACAACCTGCCCCACAAAGGTGATATTTATTTCATCTTAGACTGTGCCCATCCAAAGCTGATTTTCCACTGCATGGTTACTGCTTTGCCTAGCTGATAACAGATCAATAGCCTCCTGTAACAATGGCATACTTCGTTCACGCCTTCATTCTATTCAAATGATTCTCATTAATGTTCTTGATTAAAATTATCTCTCTCTCTCTCTCTCTCTCTCTCTCTCTCTCTCTCTCTCTCTCTCTCTCTCTCTCTCTCTCTCTTTCTCTCTCTCTCTCTCTCTCTCCAGAGTCTGTGAGGTTGGTGAATGGGACCAGTGTGTGTTCAGGCAGAGTGGAGGTGCAGTCTAACCAGTCGTGGGTCTCAGTGTGTGAAGATGACTTTGACCAGCAGGATGCAGAGGTGGTCTGTAGGGAGCTTGACTGTGGGCCTCCTTCAGTCCTCCAGGGGGCGCTCTATGGAGAAGTGAACGCTTCAGTGTGGACCACAGAGTTCCTGTGTCAAGGCAACGAGTCTGTTCTCCTGGACTGTAGAAGGTCAAACTCAACTAGAAAAACCACCTGCTCACCTGACAAGACTGTTGGACTCACCTGTTCAGGTAATAATAAAAATCACACCCGTATGTAAGTGAGGGGCGCTCTTATCATCATACATCATCACATTCCGGCCAATTACAATTTGCGTCCTCACATTTGTCCTCAATGTTTGTGTTTACACACTTTTGTCCTCAATGTTTGGGTTTACACACTTTTGTATCCAATGTTTGTGTAAACACTGAAAGCTGGACATAGCGGACAAAAATAGGACAGCTTTACAAACCAAAATCTTATTTGAAAAATAACACCCATGTGAAGTGAGGGGCACATAAGCATGACGTAAAATTAGACACATTGGGCCTGATTCATTAAAAAGAAATACGCCACCGTTACACTGTGGTGGAAACAGATATCGTATTTATCCGTCCGATCAAGCTACGTTGAGATGACGTGTTATTCAGAGAGCGGTGTGTACCACAGGTGCGCTGGCGTATCGCAGGTGTATGTCATACTGAATGCAGTGGGTGCAAAGTGATCGGAAAAGCACCCGACAACCTCATTTGCATTGATCCACGCCCCATATCGCACCATAAAAGGCTTCAAGCATGACTCAGCAGACAGCAGTTTGGTCTGTCAAAAAAAGAAAAAAGGCTTTGCAGCCGCAGACTATGCGGCTTCACAGCCGCGGTCAA
Organism: Protomyctophum bolini; assembly: GCF_963924005.1. Lineage (NCBI taxonomy): Eukaryota > Metazoa > Chordata > Actinopteri > Myctophiformes > Myctophidae > Protomyctophum > Protomyctophum bolini. Next base: position 31,976 of record NW_027665811.1, read on the forward strand.
TGCATGAATATAGCCCGCACTCTATTAAAATGTCCACAACGGTGCGTGCTCCGCTGCTGAAGCAATATCATTATAATTTATTTAATTAAGTTCGGGACCAAGGCGGGTGCTGCACTCACACCTTTGCAGTCAGAGGTAAAATATAGGCTATCCGATATTTAAAATATCGGATATATGTCAATGCAAAAGTCGTCTTTTGAGAGAGAGAGAGAGAGAGAGAGAGAGAGAGAGAGGGGAGAGAGGGAGGGGGGCATGGCTTGCGCGATAAAGAACAGTACAAGCATATACATTCATAAGTGAATAATTGGGATCCTCTTGTCTGAAGAATTTAAGAAATTATAATCCAGTGAGTTTATCCAGTGAGTTAAACTATTCTGTGTGTGGCATCCATGCATGTGATCAATATCAATACATGATATTAATTTGTACTGTTCACCACACGACCAAATGCTATATTACAACTCGGCAATGATAAGCCCTTATAGGCTACTGATGAATGCACCTGAGGGTTATAAAAAAAGAAACAACACTCGCCTGCAGAAGTAAAATAGATATCCGATGTATCAGATGTAAATTAATTTCATGATGTCGTCATATTAAAATGATTCGCGGGACACGGCAAACTCATGATGAGATCAATGTAGTAGCCTACAGCATATAGCCTACACAGCTACAACGTTGCCCATATTATAATTAATTAAGGTGAGCTGGCTTAAAACTGACTGGCCAAATTGCACGCTGTGGATTTATAGCCCTCGTCGTGACTGCTGTCTGTCTGTCAGACCGGCATGTCTGTCAGTCTGTGAACCATAGAATGCCATAGATAGACCATATAACAGTCGGGCCAGGCCGTGTTCTGTCCTTGCCGGGCTCACCGCGCCGTTATATTAATTTTCCAATGTAAATTTCACCCAGATTGGACTCGGTTCAGCGGCCGCATGCTGCTGTCCGCCCCCCCCCCACACACACACACACACACACACACACACACACACACCGACAGTCAGAGAACTGACTCACTAAACAACACTAACACACACTAAACAACGTTGGATTCGTACAGTACAGAATGCAGATAAGTGTAGGCCTATGTTCTTATTATAATTGTGAGTTTGTTTTTTAACATGCAGCGCGAGTCCACGGGAGCCGATCTACAAGCTCACAACGCACTGCGAGTAGCCTAGAGAAGGCTGTCAAGTGAGCAGCGCAATCGCGCATGCTATAGAAATATCCTAATAAATAAATAAAAAGGTGTCGCTTGCAGGGGCAGTTTCCTTATGGGACTTGACTCTAGAATGCATGCATAGGCATACAAGTGCAAGTGCACTCGGCTTTTATATATCATTTTTTTATGTGCTGAACAATGTTAGGGTCGGGACACATGCCTACATATTTTATCTGCGATTTGGGAACTATTTATTGATTCAGCATGAAGACTAAAGCCTTCTGAATATATCCGTAAATTCGTCCGCCACCTAAAGAGGTCCCGTGGGATTTTACGGAGTTTCCGACCAACCTACGTGAGCGTCAAGTTCACGGCCATTTCCATGAATTCCAAATTAATGTGGGAAATCCACGTAAATGCCTTTCCGCTAGCTTCACGTCATTATATCAGCGTAAACGCGTTGAAGAATCAGGCCCATTGTCTATTTGCTCAGACACTATGACACGACTATGGACACAGACTCTGGACGTGGGAGGGGCTAGAATCAGTTAAAACAGAAAACAAACACAAGGATGTGGTTTCGATAGCCTGACATAACAATCTACACTCTTTGTTAGGATTCTTTTGTAAGGAAAAGTAATAGTACTTTGTTTAACTGTACTTACGGTATTCTCTCTTGTCTCTGTACAGGGCCTGATGATGTTAGGTTGGTGGGAGGAAGCAGTAACTGTACTGGTGGACTAGAGATCAAACACCAGAGAAAATGGAGACGAGGGGTTGGTCAGTCGACTGTCTGGAACCTGAAGGCAGCATCTGTAGTGTGTCGGCAGATAGACTGTGGATCTGCTCTGTCGACACAAAGTAGATCTGCTGGTCCTACTGATGTATGGTCGATTATATCTTCCTGTGATGGTACTGAGTCTTCACTGAGGGAGTGTGGAGCAATGCGCTCTGGCAGGTCCTCTGACAGTCTGGAGGTGATCTGTTCAGGTAACACAAACAATACTTCAACAATAACAGTAATCTGTACAGTCTGCCTGTCTGTCTGTCCCCATACGTCTGTCCATCCGTTGATTCATGTCTATCTGTGTGCGTCCGTGGCTCCGTGCGTGCGTGTGTGTGTGTGTGTTATGTATTTGCTGTATTACCGTGTTGTTCTTGCTTACTGTAAATCGCTCTGGATTAATTTAACCCAATTAGACCTGAGGACTATTTTACAAATGAAAAACCTACGTTTCTAGTATGTCAGTGGTTCTCAAACTATTTCATGTCAAGGACCCCCAGAATTATATGTATGTGGCTGGCATATCTGAAAATATGTTGTTCCAGGGACCCCCCAGAAGCGAACATATGAAATGAAAACGTTTGCTCTGAAATAATTGAAATCCAAAGATTTGCACACGTTTTCACGATTTAAAAAAAAGCAGATCTACAAGCTAGTGCTGCGCTTTTCAATAACTAAAGTATAACACAATGCTTAAAACACCAAAAGGGTTCCCGTCCTGAATGGGTTAAGAGCGTCTGCTAAATGCCTACATTATAAATGTGTGTGTGTGTGTGTGTGTGTGTGTGTGTGTGTGTGTGTGTGTGTGTGTGTGTGTGTGTGTGTGTGTGTGTGTGTGTGACTGTGTCCTCATGTTTTCATCTGTTGTAGCCTACCTTTAATGAATGAAAATGTTGAACACACTTTGTCTCTCTCTCTCTCTCTCTCTCCAGAGTCAGTGAGGTTGGTGAATGGGACCAGTGTGTGTTCAGGCAGAGTGGAGGTGAAATCTAACCAGTCGTGGGTCTCAGTGTGTGAAGATGACTTTGACCAGCAGGATGCAGAGGTGGTCTGTAGGGAGCTTGACTGTGGGCCTCCTTCAGTCCTCCAGGGGGCGCTCTATGGAGAAGTGAACGCTTCGATGTGGACCAAAGAGTTCCAGTGTGAAGGCAACGAGTCTGTTCTCCTGGACTGTAGAACCTCAGACTCAACTAGAAACACCAGCTGCTCACCTGACAAGACTGTTGGACTCACCTGCTCAGGTAATCAGGGACGTGCAGAGGGACCAGGAGAGCCAGGGCTGTGGCCTGATTCTTTTCTTTTTTACTACCCAGATTTAGAGGAATATCTCATTTTAAATGAACACTAGGATCTAGAACTAATTGTAACCAGTGCAATGATGCAGTAAAGCCAATATATACTCAAACAAAAAGAATACTTAAATACATTAATGAAACGAACAACATCAAATAGAATAGAACAGATACCAGGTCACTTTCCTATATCAGCTGAATCTCATCACGATTGCAAATGCTTTCCCCACACTGAAAGTACAAAAACTATCATTTCATTGGCATGACCACGATGGGCCGCAGAGACATGAAGCAGGGGCCGCACGCGGCCCTCGGCCCGCGGGTTGAGTAACGCTGGTGTACAGTATGTGTTAAAATGTGGACACACCCACCTGACCCATCTCCTCTGCCTCCTCCTCCTATGACAGCAGCGTATCATTTCAATCACTCTAATTAGCATTCTTTTCAACATGCGTGTGATTTGCTTTAAATGGTAAATGGTGCTTTTATCCAGAGTGCTTTACATAGATTGTGCATTACATTCACCCATTCACACACACATTCACACACCGATGGCAGAGTTAAGGTCCCCACACACCGAGTGCGTTTCTCCGATTTTTAGCTGCGTTTCTATCGACTTTCCGAAAAACGCGGCCGGTGTGCAACCACCTTTAGTCTAACCTACTTAGAACCTACACTAACTCTGGGGGAACCCGGCATCGAACCGGCTACTCTACCGGCCACTCTACCCCTGACCCACTGCCCCTTTACTTACTCTGATTTAGGTTGACAGATATTTTTGGAACGTACCGGTGGTGCTTTCTGTGTCCCCTGCAGGACAGACTGTGTGTAAGACTCGGCCACAGTTTTCACAAACTTATCCTATATGATCCGACTACGAGTATGTGTAGCATCTTTTGTGTCGATTACTTAAAATGAAAGTAATGCATTTTCTAATTTAGCTTTTGTTTTTACTGCTTACTTTCGTCTCTGTACAGATGTCAGGTTGGTGGAAGGAACCAGTAACTGTGCTGGAAAACTTGAGATGAAACTCCATGATGAGTGGAGACCAGTGGATGATTCTGACTGGACCCTGCAGTCATCATCTGTAGTCTGTAGACAGATAGCCTGTGGTTCTGCTGTTTCATCACTAAGACTGGTTGGTTCTACAAATCAACCTGTATGGTGGATAACATCTCCCTGTGTTGGCTCTGAGTCTTCACTGAAGGACTGTGGAACAAATGCGTCTTATACTTCAGCCCACAGACTGGAGGTGATCTGTTCAGGTAACACCTGTTCAGGTGTCTGTCTGTCACACAGAACACACACCTCCCTTGCCACTGAGGGCTACACGTTCTTTAGTTGTATTAACCTAAAGTACAAAATAAAGTACCACCAACAAAATGCTCACATATTAATAGGTTACCGAGTCCTGACTGAGACATGTTAGGAATTATTAATTAATGAATACACAAAAGTTAGTTATTACATTTAGACAACTCCTTATTTGTGCGCGGTGATGTTGGAAAATGGATTCTTGAATGATCTCAACTAAGATCCCCACTCTTAAAAAAATTGCATTTCAGAGATGAGCGGAGCAGTCCTGGAAAAGTGTAATGTTCTATGATTAAAATTATCTCTTTCTCTCTCTCTCTCCAGAGTCTGTGAGGTTGGTGAATGGGACCAGTGTGTGTTCAGGCAGAGTGGAGGTGAAATCTAACCAGTCGTGGGTCTCAGTGTGTGAAGATGACTTTGACCAGCAGGATGCAGAGGTGGTATGTAGGGATCTTGGCTGTGGGGCTCCTTCAGTCCTCCAGGGGGCACTCTATGGAGAAGTGAACGCTTCGATGTGGACCAAAGAGTTCCAGTGTGAAGGCAACGAATCTGCTCTCCTGGACTGTAGAACCTCAGACTCAACTAGAAACACCACCTGCTCACCTGACAAGACTGTTGGACTCGCCTGCTCAGGTAATAATAATCATAACTAGAAAAGAACATTTCACATGTGATTGGTTTGTGGTCACCTGCAGCCTGGCATCATTCACTTCCCTGTGCAGTGAGTGGAATGTACTCTAGCTGCAGACACTGTCATGTCTGTGATTACTTTGATTCTGATGGGATGAGAAATCACATCCAATATAAGCACACGGTTGTGAATCACCAAGGTGGTAAAACAGGAGCTATTTAGGCTATTACCTTGTACTTCCTGCTGCCACCGTAGTCCAATTGAATTGTGGAATTGGTCGAATTGAAGAAGTAATCCAGCACCGCACCACAAAGCACAAGGCACCACAAATATGTTATGCTTAGGGCACCCAAATGGCCAGCAGCGGCCCTGATTACCTCTATAGTAATGTCATCAAGGGAGACTTGTCCAATATTTCACATGTCATCCTGATTGGCTAAGATTGACCTCTACTATATTGTCCTGTGCTCAGAGGAGCACATATTTCTAGTTTAAAACATGAAAATGACATTGCTAGCCTGATATAAAACAGTAAAATACCAACTATACTTGTAATTCGCATTCCTATTTAACAATGAAAGTAATAGTAGTTTCTTTTCTTTTTTGCCACTGTACAGAGCCTGGTGACGTCATGTTGGAGGGAGGAACCAGTAACTGTTCTGGTATCCTGAAGGTGAAACACCAGGAAGAGTGGAGACCAGCGGGTTCTATTTATGACTGGAACCTGAAGTCATCATCTGTAGTGTGTAGACAACTGAACTGTGGCTCTGCTGTTTCAACACAAAGGAGGTCTGATGCAACCGTTGAACCTGTGTGGAAGATTCCATGTGTAGGATCTCAATCTTCACTGAGGGAGTGTGGAGCAAAGGAGTCTCGTAATTCCACTGAGAGACTGGAGGTGTTCTGTTCGGGTAAAACACATAAACAGTGACCTCCACTTCACCTCCTGCGTGTGTGCGTGCATGCACATGCGTGTTTAATAAGATACATGTACATTGACACCCCCCTTCTCTCCCTCCTCCCCCCCTCTCTTCTCTCTCTCTCTCTCTCTCTCTCTCTCTCTCTCTCTCTCTCTCTCTCTTTCCAGATTCTGTGAGGTTGGTGAACGGGACCAGTGTGTGTTCAGGCAGAGTGGAGGTGAAATCTAACCAGTCGTGGGTCTCAGTGTGTGAAGATGACTTTGACCAGCAGGATGCAGAGGTGGTCTGTAGGGATCTTGGCTGCGGGGCTCCTTCAGTCCTCCAGGGGGCGCTCTATGGAGGCCTGAACGCTTCGATGTGGACCAAAGAGTTCCAGTGTGAAGGCAACGAGTCTGCTCTCCTGGACTGTAGAACCTCAGACTCAACTAGAAACACCACCTGCTCACCTGACAAGACTGTTGGACTCACCTGCTCAGGTATAATCTAATCATTTTAGTAATGTTCTCAAAATATGAGGAGGGAAAATTACCATCTATGCCGCCAAAATTTGAGGACGGAATTGCAGCAAAATCAACCATATGGCGCCGACATTGGCGATGTGATTGGCTGGAAGCTGTGCCGTTATTCCCATTATGCGCTGTGATTGGCTTAGCATGGCATAACGGGTGTGATATACCGTTCTCAAACTTTGAGTTTTGAGTTTGACGTTTGGTCATTTCCGTTGCAAGAAGTAACCCCGACCTCCCAGTTTCAGGGCGGACACTCTAACCACAAGGCCACTGAGCTGGTGCAGCACACCTAAACCTAACCTTAACCCTCTCCCAACCCTTAACGCCCCCCTCACCAACTTTAATCTGGTCGTCTTAACGCACCCCTCACCAACCTTAACCAATGCTATGTCTAGCCAAAGTATGCGTCCCAACAGAACACCACCATCCATTAACATGTCTGCTCTAAATGGTTTGTAACGGTCTTGTCTCTGTACAGAGCCTGATGACGTCAGGCTGGTGGGAGGAAGCAGTAACTGTAGTGGTGTACTGGAGATGCAACACCAGGGAGACTGGAGACCCGTGGATGGTCAGTCCGACTGGAACCTGAAGTCATCCTCTGTCGTGTGTAGGCAGATGGACTGTGGCTCTGACGTTTCAACACAAAGGAGTCCTGCTTCAACGGTTCAACCTGTGTGGTGGATCACAGCTGACTGTGTTGGAACCGAGTCTTCACTGAGGGAGTGTGGAATGACACTGTCTGAGAATTCCACTGTCACATTGGAGGTGATCTGTTCAGGTAACACAAACAGTGTCTAGGGGGTTCGAATCCACGTCATCTGGCTTTGTCGAGCATCTACACAAACACATTTGGCCCATGTTCGGGGTAGAGAAGCCGGGCGCGGAGGGTGATATATATATAGTCACTGCACATAATCCTACAGAGTATTCCTTCCTGTCAGCTGGGAGTGTTGGGTGAGACGAGTAAGATGAAGGCTCTACATCCTCCCGGTATGATCTCCAGGTGAGCTTGTGACAATGTACAGAAATGTGTGTGGGGGGCAACAATAATGAGTAAATTGGGGAGAAAAAGGGGGAAAAAAAGGGGGAAAAATAAAAGAAAAAAGATTGACAGGAACACAGACAGACAGAACAACAAGTACTGTACTTTACCTGATGTTTGTGGTTCTAAATAGAAATTGGGGATAAAAAGGTGCAAAAGAAAAAAGAACATAAATAAATAAAAGATTGACAGGAACAGACAGACAGAAGAACAATTACTGTACTTTACCTGGTGTTTGTGGTTGTAAATAGAAATAATTCCTCCCAGTCCACACAGACCAAAGCTAAACGAGGACAGACAGAAGATGTGATTTTGAAACGGAAGCCTTGTTGAGTTTTTATTTAGCTTGTTATGGGGGTATGGTTAAATCAATTTATTTAATGTCACGGTCAGTCATCCATGCTGGTGCTGTATAATACTACAAATATTAGCCGTCCCAAACGTCAGGCTCAACCGCCGCCTATTCAGTCAGGATGCTCTCTGTTGTTCCTCTGTAGAAGATTATGGAACCATGCCCTGATAATTAATATCCAAAGCAGGCAACAGCAACACGTAAATAGTTGTGTAGGAGAATTAGAATAGTCAACTTGATGAAGGGCTATAGTCAGTGGTTGCTATACAATTGTTACTTTTACATATTTTATGCGATTAGGGTATTAATATGAATAATCTTGCATTGTCATTCAAGCTATTGTGTAATCCCTTTATTGTGTTTTGTGTTTTGTTTATATATATTTTTACAGAACAGTGTTTGTTATGAGCAGTATATAAGCCATAGTGTAAATAGGAGGTTATTGTTCCTTTGCATAGGCTAAACGTATGTAACTTAGATAGCATTTTATGTAGACAGTAGCACTCTATAGTGTATGCACATGGCTTCATTATATATATATATATATATATATATATATATATATATATATATATATATATATATATATATATATATATTCCACTGTTAGGTTGTTTGCTTACGTATGATTCATGATAACAATTTTTATGTATGTGATATATTACCATGTTTTTGTTCTTTGATTTTATTTTAAGATTTAAAGTTTTTTAAATCACAGTTAAGCAACTTTACTTTGTATTGTATCCTTTTCTTTGTTTTACTTATCTCTATTGTTGAATGAACACCTCATTGAATTTGTTATACTGTACATATAGTCCATTATGAAGGCATGAAACCCATTCAAAGCGCATTGGAACTGAATGCACCTTCATTACTGTAAAGTCGACGGCTGTCACTTAACTATTCATACAGTTTTAAACAGTTGAATCGATGAGATAATGTAATGTTTGTTTCTTTGTGAAATTTCTTTTTGAAATAAAGACAAAAGTCCTGAAAATGAAGAATGTTCTCTCCACAATGTGTTGTGTATAGTAGAGGAAGCTCCCATCGGTTACCATGAACACAAACGCATCCAACAGCAGCAGCAGAAGACAAGCTGCTACGGTAACTAAACTGACATTTTAACATAGATTAAATACTTTATTTTAAATAATAAAAAAAAAATGAAAACCTTCAAGAGTGCCAACGTGGATTAATACGCACACTAACCCTTTTCAAGAGGGATTTGGCCATGAAAGAGCCCATCGTCAAACACATTTTCATTCAAAGCAACACGGAAGCAATGAATGCAGAGTGAAGACATCACAATAGCGCACACGTTACACCAGAGCAATTGAGCAAAGAACGATGAAGAATCAGAAATAATCATAATACTCACCTCTCCATCATCTTCAGGGGGGTTCCTGCAGGCACTGCATGAGGCCGGGGCCACTGGAAAATATATGCAAAACAACAATAATATATGCATTAACTGAATGCATTTTGTTCTCAGTCCCCCTGGCCAAACGAGATATATAGTCTTCTGGACTATATATCTCATACTATATATATATGGGCTATTTATGTACGTGTATGTACGTGTATGTAACATAGGCCTACACATAAAAAGCTACTACATAGGCTACTAACATACAGTACGTTAGTAGCCTATATGCATGCGTAGGCATGTACAGTCCTACAAGTGTGTGTAAGTGTGTGTAAAAACAGCGCCCTCTTTGCCAGTCAACAGTCTGGAGAGACTACTGCTAACATGACAGCTAAAACTGATCATGAGCATCCCCTGGTGGACAAACTTGTAAACAGCATGACATGCAGTATAATGGCATAATGGACTGTGACTGCAGTGGAGCAGTGGTTCTCAAAGTGGGGACCGGGGACCCCCAGGGGTCCTTGAGGGAGTTCCAGGGGTCCCCAGCTAAATGATGGACCCTAATAGGTCCATTTGTACACTTTGTACATAACATAGATTTTACGATATAAATTGGGGTCTCAGAGATAGAAATGCCATAGACTATGGCTAATAGACTAATATGCATGTCAAACTGGGGGTCATTAAAATTAAACTGGTTTTGCTAGAGCTGTAAAAGTCTTCTCTTATGGGGGGTCCCTGGCATATCTTTTCAAATGGGGGTCCGCGGGCTAATTAGTGTCAATTTGGGGGTCTTTGTAATGACAAAGTTTGGGAACCCCTGCTGTGGAGAGGGTTCAAGTGGATAATGTGTGTGTGCTCGTCTGCAGACACCACATTTAGTTTTAGTCACGCAGAATGTTGTAGTTTTAGTCTAGTTTTAGTCGACTAAATATCATAAGATTTTAGTCCACTAAATCTACAGTTGATTCGACTAAAATTAAATGTATGCGGTCGTAATGGCTGATTTTACACTGGAAATAGCCGATCTGCTATTTTCAGCATGCAACCAAGTGTAAAATGACTTATACTGGATCTCTTGTCCACTAGTCACTTCCTAACATTTTAGTCTAGTTTTTATTTGTTGACGAAATTGTCAGTATTACTTAGTGTTGGAATGTGATCTTTATTGTGTATATATATATTTTAATATTGATAACTCTTATTGTGAAGCAACAAACCCCAGACCGGAAATGATAGTTGACTACAGTGTATATAAGTCTGATGTGAATAAACCTGGTCACGTGACGTGTGTCGTACTGATCCAGCAACACTACGCTGATACCTCCTGGTGTGTTATTCATTTACTTCAGTGTTATTCCTCCGTCTAGTATTTCTGGTACAACACGCTAAAGACAGCTGTGAAACTCAACACTTCGTCTTAGTTTTAGTCATCGAAGCTTAGTTTTCATTTAGTTTCCATTTAGTTTCCGATCATTTATCGTCATAGTTTTAGTCGATGAAATCAACGCTGCTGACAATGCATTGCGAGCTTGTACATCTGCTATTTTCACTAGTTTGAGCCCCAGCCAGCGAGACATCAAATTTCTCTCTTCGGTCTCAAGCTAAAAAAAATTTGGGGACCACTGATCTTGATGAAACTACATTTGACAGCGAGACAATACCATTGTCTCTGCAGCTGACTTGACACCCATTGTGGCTTCTATATTCTATAGTATGTTGATCTCTTGCCTTAATTATTATCATTATCCCAGCATACCTTTACATAATATTATACATTAGGGGTTAATTTTGCGACAATGGTGTATTGCATTGTAGTCGCGATGCTCTGTTGGAGAATCAGCTATTTGTATTAATTATAAATATTTATTAAACCATGAGCCATTACTGTCTCCAGTGCCTGTTATGTACAGTATATGACGTCATTCAATTTGCCTTTGAATCTTTGCTTTTAATGCCAAATGTTGTATTCCATTTCAGCTTGTAGTTTCTACAGTATGCGTAGGCCCTACTGTAGGCAATGACTATAGCAAAAGGATACAATCAAAGCTTTGAATGAGTTTATTTCGAACATTATTTGAAGTCAAATACATTAAAAAAACACTGAAACAAAAGAGAAATTACTCTTAACAATGTCCGAAAAGAAGTAGGGTGAAGTGTAAAACTTATTAGGCCCCTACCCCCCTGGGTTTTTACCCTTATAACTTAATAGTATATATACATTATTAACAACTCGGTTTATCGTTGCTTAAAGGAAGACATGAAAATAGAACAAAAAAATAAATAAAAACAATCTTGGACATAACAGAAATAAAGTCGATACAACTGGTAAAACCAGTACTTTAACTAAATAAATAAAAATACAAAATGTATATTCAACGCCGCCCCTCCTCGTCTAGATACCGCCTAAATATAATCATTTTGTATGACCTCTTAAAGTGGTTAATGTTAGGGCTGAGTTGCACCTCCGTACTTAATCCGTTCCACAATTGGACTCCACAAACTGAGATGCACATACTCTTCGATTTTAATTTAACGTAGTGTACTTTGAAGTTGAGTTCTCGTCTTAAATTATATCCCCCCTCTCTATCACTGAACATTTTTTGTAGGTTACCTGGTAAGATATTTTTTCTTGCTCTAAACATAATTAGTGCAGTCTTATATTCGACAAGGTCCATTAGCTTCATGATGTGTGATTGTAAAAATAATATATTGGTGTGATCCAGAAATCCTGCCTTGTTAACTATTCTGATGGCTTTTTTTTGCAGGATGCATAGTGGTCTTAGATTACTTTTATAAGTGTTTCCCCAAATTTCTACACAGTAATTGAGATATGGTAGGACAAGCGAGCAATATAGTAAATGTAGTGATTTATGATCCAGAATGTGTTTAGTTTTCCCTAGAACTGCAATGCTCCGTGCAAGCTTTGTTCTCACATAGTTTATATGGGGTTTCCAGCAGATCTGGTGGTTCAACAAAACACCCAGAAATTTATTTTCATATACTCTTTCAATGTTAACATTTTCTATGGACAACTGTACTTGTGTATCTATTGTACGGTTTCCGAATAACATAAGCTTAGTTTTGCTCAAGTTTAGTGATAATTTATTTATATCAAACCAGTGTTTTAATTTAGTCAATTCTGCTGAGGTGACCTGTAAAAGCTGCTGCAGATTTTCCCCTGAACAGAAGGCATTTGTGTCGTCAGCAAATAAAGCAAATTTCAACACGTTTGACACACTACATATATCATTGATGTATAAAATAAACAATAATGGTCCTAACACTGACCCCTGTGGGACTCCACAAGTAATGTCAGCCCATGGTGATTTATAGTCACCCATCTGTACAAATTGTTGCCTGTATTGCATGCAGCTTTTTAGCCAGTTTAGCGCCATGCCCCTTATACCATACCTTTCAATTTTTTTAAATAATATTTCATGATTAATGCAATCAAATGCTTTTTTCAAATCTATAAATACCCCTAAGACGTATTTCTGGTTATCAATACTGCTGGTGATCTCCTCTGTTAGCTCCATTAAGGCCATTGCTGTTGACCTGTTCGCTCTGAAACCGTACTGGCTGTCTGTCAGGATTTTATTTTTTTCAATGTATTTATCTAATCTTAAAATAAACAATTTTTCTAATATTTTGGAGAATTGGCAAAGCAAGGAAATTGGCCTATAATTTGTGAAGTGATGTTTATCCCCGGCTTTAAATATCGGAATAACTTTGGCAACTTTCATTTTTTGTGGAAATGAGCCTGTTGTCAAAGATAAATTACAGGTGTAGGTTAGTGGGACTATAATACAGTCAATTACCTTCTTGATTAATATCATGTCAATTCCATTCCAATCGGTAGATGACTTATTCTTACACTTACTGACAATATCAATGATTTCTTTTGCTTCTACGGCTTTCAGGTACATTGAGTTGATGTTTCTAGTAATGTTCGCCTCGGCATTCCCACAATCACCTGTGACCTTTATTTTCTCAGCTAGGTTTGGCCCTATATTTACAAAGAAGTTGTTAAAGCCACTAGCCACGTCATTCATGTTGTTTAAGGATCTCTCATTGTCAATAAAGTATTCAGGGTAGTTTCTATTGTTTGTACCATTTCTGATGATACCATTTAATATTTTCCATATACCTGAGATATTGTTCTTGTTATTCTCTAATAGTTTACTATAATATTCTTTCTTGCATGTCCTCATAATATTAGTTAATTTATTTTTGTATTTATGCTCTGCCTCTACAGTTCTTTGTTTTAGTAATTGTTTATAGAGAGTGTTCTTTTTTTTACAAGCATTATGCAGTCCTTTTGTGATCCATGGTCTATTAGTGTCGTTTTGGTTTGGCCTGTCATTGATTTTCTTTATCGGACAGTTGGTGTTATATAATGACTTGAATATTTCAAGAAATGTTTCGTAGGCTTTGTCAGTGTCGCCTTCTTCATAAAGATTATTCCAATTCTGTGCTAGTAAATCATTTCTAAATGCATTCATGTTTTGTTCAGTTCTTATTCTCTTGTATTTCATCGTTTGGTCTTCTTTTCCTTTCACATAGTCACAGTCATAGATCACAAAGACTGGCAGATGGTCACTGATGTCATTCATAAGCAGCCCACTCACTAAACTGTTCTCCATATAATTTGTAAATATATTATCTATTAATGTTGCACTTTGCACAGTTATCCTACTTGGTTTGGTGATCAATGGATATAGACTCAGGCTGTACATTGTAGTAATGAATTCCTCTGTCATTCTATTTTTATTGGGATTTAATATATTTATATTGTGATCACCGCAAATGAATGTAACCTTATGATTGGTGTTGGCAAATAACACTTCCATGCTGTCCTTGAATTTCTCAACGCTTGAATCCGGTGCTCTGTACACACAACTGCAGATTATGTTTTTTTGCTTTTCCATATTAATCTCTACTGTAATACATTCCATCAGGTCATCAATAGTTTTTGTCATGCTCTCAACAACCTTGTAATTTAGACTATTTTCAATGTATAGGGCCACACCCCCTCCTCTTTTCCCCCTTCTGTTCATATAGTTGAGCTCATATCCATTCATTTCAAAATCAATTCCCTTCTCTGGGCAGAGCCAGGTTTCAGATAGTGCAATGATATTAAATGGCTTTTTGAATTTATTTAAGTAGTCTCTGATACTTGTGTAATTGGCGTACAAACTTCTACTATTGAAGTGAATAATGGATATTCCATGATCTAGCTTAACATTCAAGTCATTGTACTGTTCATCGGTGTAATAGCAACATGTATTATTTAAATGGTCAAAGAAGTTATTGTCTGGATCAATGTCTTGTTCAAGTTCCGGCATGATGGGGTGGTATTTTATTTATAAGATAGATAATAAAGTCCAGCAAAGGGAAGAGTAAGACTATAAAATAAACGCAAAGTACAAAATTAAAGTAGGAAAACAAAAAACAGCGCCGATTTCCCGTTAGGCGTCTATAGCAGCACGAGTAGAAAAAACTAAAAGTCAGTGGAATCCAACCAGAAGCCGGCATGTGTATCCATGTATTGTTTAACGTCCACGACACAAAATCATGCATTATCCCTCGAGAGGTAAATATTTGTCCCATGCAGAAGAGAGTTTTAAGGAGCAGTGAGCAGCATACGTGTAGGATCAATACAGCAGCTGACAACACGTTACAAAAATAATCCATGCAAAAAGTTGCAAGGAGGTAAAAAAATAGTAGGATATCCATCATGCGATTTAGGTTTGTTTTACTTCGCTAGGATTTAGCTAAGCCATCAATGTTGCTTTAGTTATACTCGTCTAGGTCACTGAGTTCGTGTACCTTGATAACTTTTCCATCCTCAGGCGTGGCATCCGTGGATCCATTCAACTTGATAAACACATTGCAGTTCCTCGTCCAGGTTGCTTGAATTTTCTTTTGCTTCTTCATGGTGCGAGCTTCTTTTGCAATCCTGGCGTTCCTCTGCGTGAGGTGTTCATTCATATACACGTTTGTATCGAGTAGCTTCATTCTTTGCATGATTAGTTCCGTTTTGTGTTTACGATTGGCGAAACGCATGATTATTGCTGTCGGGGTTTTCTTATCCTTGCGTGGAAGAGTATGGCACACTGAGATGTTCTTTGGGTCCAGGTGAATATCATGGCTCTCCAAGAAGCTGGTGACTTGCATCTCGAGAGTTTGCAGGTCCTCGACTGGAGCGTCTTCTCCATTGTTTGTGCCTGGAGCGGCCGCCCTCGCATATGATCTTGGTTTAATTGTCATCCCCGTAAGAATGATGTCTTCTCTTCTTGAGTATTGTTCAATATCATCAAGTCTCTTTTCAAGGTGGTTTATTTTTTCATCTTTTTCTTTTGCCTGGGTTTGTATACGGGTTTTAACCTCCTTCATGAGGTTAGCCAACTCAGTTTGTAGCTTGACAACCTGGCTGATCTCTGCACCCATGAAGTTTAAGGACTTTTTGATTTCCTCAATGTCCTCCAACTTGCTTGAGTTTTTTAAGGCCTTTTTGATTTCCTCAATGTCGTCCTCCAACTTGCTTGTGTTTGCCTGCTTTCTTGTTGTCATTTTCAATCCGTTTCAGTCGTTTCTGTGAACTTGCGACTGGCTCCTGGCTGTGTGCTTTATTAAGTACCATCTTAATCTGCAAGTAACCCAAATGCTTCATTATCAGCCATACTATCTGATTGACCTTGGCCTGTAGAGTTGTCTTTCCACATATATATGCTAGTTGTATCATGTCTCACACTAATTAGGGGTGTAACGATACATTTTCACAGCGATACGATACGCATCACGATACATGGTTGACGATACGATACATCAACAATATTAGTTCATTATGGCGTGACGATACGATTCAATGATTTAAAATCGATACAGTATCTAATTAGCAAATGCATTAAGTCAAACTTGTGGATACATGTTAAATAAATAAATGTGTGTATAAATGTGTGTATAAATGTGTGTATTCTCTGTGTTCATGTCAAGGCGTGGGTGGACAAACCCACGCCTTGACATGAACACAGAGAATACACACATTTATCGATAGACCATGTAGCGATATGGAATGGAAAACCCATATTTTTTCCTTTTTCTTCTTAAAATTGCTAAATACAATGCACAAATACTTAGTATTGACACAATTGTATTATACAGTATACATTGCAAAATGATTCGATACCGATTATTTCCATTGCAAAACGATACGATACAAAGTCAAACGATACGATATTTGCTGCCTCCTTTTCGATAATATTATGCTAATGATTGCACTCTGTACAGCATCTTGTAAATATTTGTGTCCTTGTATTGTATCTCTTACGTGGACATAAATAAATGATTAAAATGTGTGTGTGTGTGTGTGTGTGTGTGTGTACCCCATATGCCTTATAGTGATGATTTGATTGGCTGAGCCATGGAATTGCGGATAAAAATCACCCCCGTGTGAAGTGAGGGGCACTAATATAAGTCTAACTCATGTTCAATATCATCAAACGGTGACAGAAACAGAAATACATTCCCGTCACTCCATCACATTGCACCCATCACAGTACATTTTACTCACCCAAGATATCATCAATAGCCAATGAGGGCACATTATAGTATATCCCCCCCCCCCCCCGACAATACAACGACTCAGACTTAATGCAATCAGGTATAATTTACGTATATTGATCAGGTGATGTAATGGTGATGTTGAGGGGACCCCTCAAAAATCACACCCAGGCCGTGTGAAGTGAGGGGCGCTAATATATTAAAGTCTAACTCTTGTTGCTTTGAATAGGTGATGTAATGGTGATGTAAAACAAACGGTGTCAAAACAAACATTAAATTCTCTTTATTGTTAATGGCATTTAATGTCTGTGTGGAGGGACAAAATGAAGTACATTTTCCCTTCATTGTCAATTGCGTTTTTAAAACCAACATTCAACTAAAAACAAACTAGCGAAAAAGAAAAAATGGACAGTGAATGTGTCAAAAAAGTGATAGAGGGAGTCAAGGTTAAAATATCTGAAAGTGAGATGACAACATGTGAGGAAGACATTTCAATAACGGAAATGAAAGATGCTATAAAAAGCAGTAAATCAAAAAAAGAGTCCAGGGTCTGATGGACTGCCTAGTGAATTCTATAAAGCTTTTGAAGACACCCTAGCACCCATCTTACTAAAAGTGTATAAGTGCATAGAAAAAGAACAAGTAGTTCCTGTGCTGTCAAAGCCCCAATTTGGGACTGCGTCACAGACACGTTAGAATAATATAACGGTAAGCTACTTTTCATGACATTAAATTGCAGTAGCTGAAAGTGCTTTAGAGAGCATTAGAGGGACAAAAAAAGAAAAGCAAAGACATGAGGGCTGGTGGGCGAGGGGATGACGAGAGATGGAGCTCTCGATGAAGGAGTGGAGAGATCGCTGTGTGTCACCGGAGCGACCCGGGAGTACGAGGGAGAGGGTTGAGACGGTATTGTGTCATTGTCCCACAAGTCTGTGCCACAGCTCCTGCCCCGGTCGGTTTGAAATGGAGTCGGAGAAGGAATCATCAGAGGATGAAAGAAGTCATTTGGAGGATCCAAGAGATAATAGAAGTACAAAGAAAAGAAAGAAAGGTGGAGATTCAGAGAGTGACGAAGATATCGGAAGATATGTGGTCGGGATGAGTTCGGACACACAAACCGACGGGCTTTTTAGTGAGCCTCAAGCAGTGGGAAAGTTTGTGGAGACAATGGTCGGCAGGGTGAAGGCTGTGAGGATTACTAGGGGTGGCTTGGTGGTGATTGAGTGCAGGAACCGAAACCAAGCAGAGAAAGCAATAGAAATCATGCACTATAAGGATCACTCAGTAAATACGTTTTACCTGGGAGGAAAGGAAACGAGGGGAGTAATTAGTGGCGTGCCATTATCGATGAAGCCGGAGGATATGGGCATTGAAGGAGTTATTGCGGCTCGCAGGATGACTCGATTCAGGGAGGGGAAAAGGGAGGACAGCTCGTTAATGTGTCTTACATTTCAGGGTGATGTTTTGCCAGAGCGGGTATATGTTGGGTACACTAGCTTCCGGGTTAGGCCTTTTGAAAGAGCACCACTCAGATGCTATTGCTGCCAAGAGTATGGGCATGTAGCATCTGTTCGTAGGGGAAAGAAAAGATGTGGGAGGTGTGGAAAAGAGAACTGTAAAGGAGAGTGTGAAGAGAAAGAACAGGCAAAGTGCATGCACTGTGGAGGAGAGCATTATGCTGGGTCAGAGAAGTGTGCGAGGAAAGTGAAGGAGGTTAAGATACACAAGATGAAGGCAGAAATGAAAGAAATGTCTTATGCAGAGGTGGTAAAGGGAGTGGAGATGGAGAAGCACAATGAAAAAAGGGAAACAGAAAAAGAGGGAAGGAAAAATGAACATGGGATCTGTATATGGATAAGACCCGGTTCCTGGCTTTTATAGCTATGGTGATAAACTGTGCTGTCTAAATCACAAGGAAGTCGGAAAGAATAAAGATGGTGCGGGAAGCAGCCAGAAGATTCTTGGGTGTGGTGGATGATACTGGGGAAGATCTGGACGGTGTACTGAGGGAGGATTTCTCAGTGCCTGAGGGACTGAGTAACTGAAGGGGATGAGATGGGATCACAATGGGTGGTCAGTTAACTTTTTATTTTGTTTTAGTCGTTTTGATATAGCAGTTAGTTTAAGTTTGTTTGACCCATAATATGGGTCAGAAGGGGGCGGTAATGCAACGATTTGGATGCCAACCGCCATAAAACCCCAATAAGAAGAAGAAGAAGAAGAAAGCCCCAAATTGGCCTAATTGGCATCAATCATTGGTGTCAGTCACTGATCATGAGTCAGCACCTGGTGACAATCACTGATTGGGGCGAGGCACTGAAAGCAGGAAGTGTTTGTTCAGTATGAGAGCAGCAGCAGTGGAGAACACTGCATGGAGAGCGTGGTGTTTGGTGCGGGACGGAAGAGATACGGTCAGTTACGTAGAATTAGTCTATTCTTCAGGGCGGCGATTTGTAAAGGACTGTGTCTGGACTAGGGATGGCAGCATTAAGTGATGGGTCACCAAGTGGGTCAGGGCTTGATGAAATGGATGAGGGAGGTCATGAGAGTGGCGATAGCTACCAGAATGTTAGGAATCCAAAACGCAGACGTAATGGTTGGGCTGGGACATCCAAAGAAACAGGAACGACGCAAAGAAATGCTGATGAGTATAAAGTAATTATCAAGATGACAGTAGAGGGATCAACTTTCGCTGGGGGGAATCCGATTAAACTTACCAAAAGGATAGCAGACGTACTTGGCCCGATTAAAAGCGCTAAAATACTGGGAAGTGGGGCACTGTTGATCATGTGTAAAGATGCAACACAGCAAGGAAAGGCGATCAAAATAAAGAAATTAAACGGGAAAGATGTAAAGTGCTTTATAGCTAGCGAAAGAAAGGTTAGAGGGGTTATCACAGGGATCCCAGTGGAGATGTCAGAAGAGGAAATCATGGGAGGAATTAAACCCTCCAAGATAATCGAGGTTACACGCATGAAGGCAAACAGAAATGGTACCAAAAGTGATAGCCTCTCAGTCTTGATCACATTTGATGAGGCAAAGCTCCGGAAAGGATCTACATTGGGTACATGTGCTATAATGTGAGAGTATACATCCCCCCCCCCACTCAGATGCTTTAAATGCCAAAAGTTTGGGCATATAGCTGCAGTTTGTAAAGGGAAGCAGAGGTGTGGCAGATGTGGCGAAGACCATGAGTATGGGACATGTGCTGAAGGGACCATAGTGAAATGTTGTAACTGTGGCGGGGAGCATAGCGCAGCCTATCGTGGATGTGAGGTCAGTAAAAGGGCAGAAGAAGTGCAGAAAGTCAGATTTGTACAAGGAGTCAGCTATGCAGAGGCAGTGAAAAAGGTTTCAGGGGAACCGCAGCAGAGACAGGCGGTGACTACGAGCCCAACAAATCAAGGAGTAAGAACAGGTGAAGCATGCGATAAGGTAAATAAGGACACTATGATAGTGAGTAAAAAGGACTTTGTAATGTTTCTAGCTGACGTATTAAATAGGGCGATACAGGCGGAGAGCAGAAGGGATAGGATCAAGATAGTTGTAAGAGGAGCTGCAAGGTACCTGGATGCTAAGGAGGTGCAGTGGGAAGAAATAGAGGAAACTATTGCACAGAATTTCAAGCAGGATGAAGGTGGAAGACAATCTCAGGCATGTTCTGGTCCGCCATAGTGGTATTGATTGTTTTACAGAGGAATGCGAGAAGTCTGATTGCGAATGGGCAAGGTTTTAAAAGATATGTTGATAAATTGGGAGGGAATAAACCGGATGTTATTTGTATTCAGGAGTCGTGGCTGAAACCTCAATTAGATTTTATAATAAAGGGATATACGGCAGTCAGGAGAGATAGGGAAAATGGTGTTGGGGGAGGGGTTGTAACTTTTATAAAGAGTGGAATGAGTTATAGGATTGTACATGTAGGCACAGAAAGTGAGTCGATTGTGGTAAAGATATGGTCTGAGAGAGGTAAAATTGACATAATTAATTATTACAATCCGTGTGAAAGAATAACCCAAGAAACACTGGCGGAGGTTACAGGACCTATGGAAGAAAATACAGTATGGTGTGGAGATTTTAACTCGCATAATCCACTGTGGGGGGGCAATACTACGGACACAAATGGTGCGGTACTTGAAGAATTTATAGATGACAACTCCCTGGTCTGTGTTAACAGTGGGGAAGGAACTAGATATAATATTGTACAAAATACAGAATCGGCGATCGACTTGACGTTTCTGTCTAGGGCACTAGCTGGAGTAAGCGTGTGGAGTGTTGGTAGTAAAACACTAGGAAGTGATCACTACCCGGTAGTAACTAGGATAGGCACAGAGCTTTGCTATGAGAAAGGGAAGGCAATCCCCAGATGGAAGTTGGAGAAGGCTAACTGGGAGGCGTTCAGAGAAGTAAGTGCAGTTAAATTTGTAGAAATTCAGCAGGGGAATGAGACGGATGTGGATTTATTGAACTCAGAAATAGTAAAAGGGATTATTCAGTCTGCGGAGGTGACAATCCCGAAAAGTTCAGGAGTTAGACACTTTAAGAATGTTCCCTGGTGGGATAGCAACTGTAGTAAAGCCGTAAAGGATAGGAATAAGGCTTTTAAAAGACTTAAAAGGATGCACTCACTGGACACGTTGGTTCAGTATAAGAGAGCCCAGGCAATTGTGAGGAGAACGGTAAGAAGGCAAAAACGTTCTTACTGGAGGGAATACTGCAGTAGCATCGGAAGGGATGTGCAGCTGTCAGAGGTATGGGGTATGATCAAAAGGATGGGGTGTATCAGAAGGAATTTTGAATTGCCAGTGTTGGGAAGTGGTGACACAATGGCTATTACTAATAGTGAGAGGGCTGAGCTTCTGGCGCAGACATTTAAGAAAGTCCATAGTTCAGGGAATCTTTCAGAGGAGGCTAAGCAGTGTAGGAATTCAGTGATAATGGAGAATCCGCACGTTTTGGTGGAAAGAGAGAGGTCGGAAGGTCTAGTGGACTTACCGTTTGGTATGTTCGAGCTGAGAAGAGCAATAGGTAACGCTCGTCGGACCACTCCTGGTAAGGATGGAGTGTGTTACGGAATGTTGGAGAATATGGCGGATTTCTCGTTGTGTGAGGTATTAAGATTATTTAATAGAATATGGGAGACGGGGCAGCTCCCTTCAGTGTGGAAACAAGCAATAATAGTGCCAATTTTGAAACCAGGGAAAGACCCAACAGACCCGTCTAGTTACAGGCCCATTGCCTTAACCTCACATTTAGGGAAAGTAATGGAGAGAATGGTCACTGAGAGATTGACATATCTCCTGGAAAGCAAAGATTTGATGTCCCCACACCAGAGTGGGTTTCGTAGGGGTAGGAATACAATGGATTCTGTACTGTGTTTAGAGTCAGATATCAGGAAAGCACAGACTAGAAAGGAAGTAGTGGTAGCTGTCTTCTTCGATGTAGAAAAAGCATATGACATGCTCTGG
Organism: Protomyctophum bolini; assembly: GCF_963924005.1. NCBI lineage: Eukaryota > Metazoa > Chordata > Actinopteri > Myctophiformes > Myctophidae > Protomyctophum > Protomyctophum bolini. The sequence continues at coordinate 54,388 of NW_027665811.1, forward strand.
AAAGAAGGGTTGTTAATTAAATTAAAGGCGTTGGGAATTGGAGGTAGGGTATACAACTGGATAATGAGTTTTCTTTTGGATAGGAAAATACAAGTACGAGTAGGTGCAGAATACTCTAACATATATGCAGTAGAAAATGGAACTCCACAAGTGAGCGTATGCAGTCCGTTGTTATTCAACATAATGATTAATGATACTTTTTCTCGGGTAGATCAGAGGGTAGGGAAGTCGCTGTACCCAGATGATGGGGCACTGTGGATAAGCGGTTGTAATGTAGAATATGTGAATAAGAAAATGCAGGCGGTAATAGGTACAGTGGAGACATGGGCAAACAAGTGGGGATTCAAGATGTCAGTAGCAAAAACGCAAGTAATTTGTTTCTCAAAGCGCCGGCGGTTAGTGCCAATACTCTTAAGGCTATATGGTCACCCTCTTGAGCAGGTTAGAATCATAAGATTTCTCGGTTGTGGTTCGAAGAAAAGTTAACATGGAAGGCTCACTTAGGAAAGGTTGAAGGGAAATGCAAAAAAGTGATAAATATTCTTCGGTGTCTGTCAGGTCAGGAGTGGGGAGCAAGCAGAGCAGCATTACATGTCATTTACTGGGCACTCATGAGATCTGTATTGGATTATGGGTGTGTATCCTTCATGGGAGCAGCAGAGTCGAACCTGAAGAGGCTAGATGTTATGCAGGCCCAAGCTCTGAGAATTTGTAGTGGGGCATTTAAAACGTCTCCAGTGTCAGCTTTGCAGGTGGAAATGGGGGAAATGCCACTAAGAATGAGAAGAGAGAAGCTAATGTTAGCATACTGGGTCAACCTCCAGGGACACAGTAGTACACATCCTACCAAGAGTGTATTAGAGGACTGCTGGGAACATGAGTCAAACTGCAGGAGTTTTGGGTGGATCGGTAATGCAAAGGCAAGAAGTATAGGGTTACACGAGTTACAGTACAGTCCCACAGTGACACTCCCACCCATTCCCCCCTGGCTATTCCCATGGCCGTGTGTAGATCTTGGGGTACAGGAGAAACTAAAAAACAAGCCAAAGTCAACCCCAGTGTGGTACATAGTCCAGAGTTACTGTGAGCAGAAGTACTCAGACTCAGTATTTTTATATACAGATGGCTCTAAGGATCCTGAATCAGGTCGTACAGGAGCAGCTGTGTTCATACCGACAAGAGAGATACACATAAAGAAAAGACTAACTGACCATTTATCAGTGTACACTACAGAGCTAGTGGCAATAATCTTGGCCTTGCAGTGGATAGAGGAGAAAGGGACTGACAATACTGTTATTGCGTCTGATAGCTTCTCTGCACTGGAAAGCATCAAGTCAGGCAGATCTGCATGCAGAATGGACCTCCTTAGTGAGGCACATATGAGCTTATATAGAATAGGAAACAGAGGAATAGTAACAGTTCTTGTGGGTCCCAGCTCATTCTGGAGTGGAAGGGAATGAGCGTGTAGACATTCTGGCCAAGCAATCGTTAAGAGTGGCGCAGGTAGACATGCGAGTGACTATAAGTAAGAGTGAAGTCAAACCAATGATCAGGAAATATTCACAGGCAGTATGGCAGGAGTATTGGGATGAAGGGGAGGTTGGAGACACCTCTATAATATTCAGAGGCAGGTTGGTACTGAGAGGGCGGTGGGTTGGAGCAGGAGGGAGGAGAGTATTATTACTCGCATGAGAATTGGACACTCAGGTCTTAACAGTACGTTACATATAATAGGGAAGCACCCGACAGGAAGGTGTACAGAGTGTGGAAGAGAGGAACAAGAAACCATAGAGCATGTACTTATACATAGTAGGAAGTAGAGTAGTGAGAGGAATCAGTTGCTCCGCCGGCTGAAAAAGGTGAAACATCAGAATTACACAGTGTCAGGTCTTCTGGGAAAAGAAGCAGGCAAAGTTTACCATTACATTATTAAGTACATAAGAAATACCCACTTGGTGAATAGAATATAGGAGTTTTGATTTATTTTATTGGTTTGCTGCTTAGTCCCAAGTACTACACAGTCCAGCTGGTGGCGGTAATGCACCTTGATAGGTTTGCCAACCGCCATAAAACCCGAAAGAAGAAGAAGAACACTGCATGGAGAGAAGCAGAACAACTGAAAGAACTGAAAGACTAACTGCAAACATTGAAGCTGGGAAGACCGAAACCTCAAGCCATCAAGGGGAATGCCACTGGTGCGTTATTGTTTCTGCATTGCAGTTTATTTCATTGCTTAAATTTCTTATAAAAGTTATTTATGTTTTTGTGCTGCTAGGCCACATTTAACTGCTATAATTAGCTATAATAGTTTGATTTAAGTTGCATATATAGGCTTGCTTAGTTGATGTGATGACCTTTTAATTGAATACTGAATATAATATGAGTTAAAACAAACTGTTTATTTAGATTACTGAAGTGACTAGTGATTCAGTCATGTAGGTTACATTAGTAACTATGGTTATTCGAGTGAAATGAGTGAATTTCAGTTATTGTTTTTGTTTAAGTATGACCTTACATAGTTAATGACAGCTTGTATTTGTTTTTTGTCTTTTTCTCTGTTTAAGGTTTTCAACCTAATACCTAATACAACTATACCTACTGTACTTACCTGTACTGTACCAACTAATCTCAAGTAAAAACAAACAAAAGAGGAAAGAAGTTGTCTTTTTGAGTTGACCACAGTACCCCCTGTCGGCTAAGCCGTTTTTCAAGTTTGGGCAAAAAAGGTTTCTGAAGAAAATCCCGAATAACTTGACAGTTCCTGAATCAATGTCTATGGGTGTGGTGACTATATTATACAAAAAACGTGGAAGTAAATTGAGGTTGGAAAATTATAGACCTTTAAGCCTGTTGAATACAGACTGCAAAATCATTGCAAAAGTGTTGGCAAACAGGATAAAGAAGGTACTGGGAGGTATTATTGCACCTACACAAGCGTATAGTGTCCCAGGAAGAGATATAACTGATACAGTTTGTACAATTAGAGATGTGGTACACCATATGGAAAATGATGAAATAGGGGGAATTGCTCTGAACCTGGATTTAAACAAGGCATTCGATAGAGTAAACCACACATTTTTGTTTAAAACAATGGAGAGGTTTGGGTTTGGGAAAATAATGATATCATGGATAGAGCTGCTATACAAAAAACGCCAAAAGCTGTGTAAAATGCAATGGAGTGCTGACCAACACCTTTCCACTGGAAAGATCAGTGAGGCAAGGCTTCCCCCTATCGGCCATTCTGTATAGTATTTCTGTGGAGCCTCTGGCTGCTCTAATTAAGGGGGACAAAATAATATGAGGCATAGAAATCCCAGGAGGGGGATTTAGTGTAATACATCAATACGCGGACGACACAACAGTCACAGTGAGGGACATTGAAAGTGTGAAAATAATAATGGAATACCTAGATATGTATGGGAAGGCAGCAGGTGCAAAAATAAATGTGGATAAGTCAGAAATCATGTATGTGGGAAAGATGAAAGACAGTGCTTGTGAAATTCCATTTAAAGTAGCTGAGGGTTCAGTAAAAATCCTCGGGGTAAATATTGGTACAAACGGGACAGACGCAAGAGATATGACATGGACTGGGGTGTTGAATAAACTAAAGCAAACGCTCAATTTTTGGAAGCAGAGAAGGCTTAGAATAAAAGGGAAAGTTATTGTGGTCAATGCATTAATAATGTCAAGGTTGGTGTATGTTATAGGAACATTGCACATGCCAGAATGGGTACTTAAAGAAATACAAAGAGCAGTGTCAGACTTTTTATGGGAGGGGAAGGGCGTCAGAATAGCTCATCAAACCCTGATAGCCAAGTATAGTGAAGGAGGATTACAGTTAATAGATTTAAAGGTAAAAATCAAAGCAATCAGATTAAAAATAATCCAGAAGTATCTATATGATCGTGTAGATCATGGGTGGAAATACTTTCTCAAGGAGCATTTGTATAAAACTGGGAGATGTGGGGAATATGGTATTTTGATGGGGTTTAAGAAAAGCATACATGAAGATGTGCCTTACTTCTATAAAGAGGTGTTTGAAGCTTGGACAAGGTTCTTACCGCAAATCACATACGAGAGTACGAACATGGATATGATTTTGAACCAACCTGTCTTTTTAAATCCAAGGGTAAAACACAAAGGGACTTGGCTTTATAACAGAATATTTATGAAGGCTGGGTTAAACCAAGTCAAGGATTATGTATATGAGGTCATACCAGGTTTTCTACCTAAGAGAGCAATATTAGATGGAATACAGGAATATGATGATGATGTCAGTGAAGTAACAATACTGAATATGTACAAAAAGGTTAAAGAAAGCATGCCTAGAGAATGGGTGGAAGGAATAAACAGTGAGGATATAGGAAAGGGAATAGACACAATGCCTGAATTGAAAGCCGAAAAGAATGGAAAGAAAATAGAGCTGTGTAAAATGAAAGTAAAACACTTCTATCAACTCATGGTGACGAGAGAAATCAAAGTGCCAGCGTCCGAAAAAGTGTGGACAGGGGTATTTCCAGAAATGAACGTAAAAAAGATATGGATGAATTTAAATGTGAAATACAACAGCATTGAATGTGAAGACAATGACTTCATGCTTAGAAACAATAGGATTTTTACAAATGTTGTTCTTCATCAGATCGATCGATCAGTAAAGAGGGAATGTGATGTGTGTCAATCAAATCCAGAAACCTTCCTGCATTTATTTCTAGAATGTAAGAAACTGAAGGCCTTCTACAGCAAATTGAAAGATTTCTTACAAAAAAACTGGAAACAACAGTTTATTGAAGGTTTTAAATGGAGGGAACTGATGTTGTTTGGGGCAAGCGAATATAAAGGGAAGGTAAATACCAACCTACTGAACTTTGTGCTGAGCGATGCAAGGTATGCGATCAGGGCTAGGAGGAATTTAGCTCATTTTGAAAGGAAGAAGGTGAATGTGTGGCCTATTTTTGAATCCATTGTGAAGAAAGATGTATCATATGTGCTCAAATATGACAGAGGGGAATTTCATAGGTTCTTTGGGGATTGTGATACATTTATCACCATGACACCTGATGATAAATGAATGCTTACATTTTGAATTGGCAAAATGATAAAAGGGGGAGGAACTGAACTGTATGATGTAGCAAAAGTATGCTGTCTTGATTTATTTTGTTTTAATTTTCTTTTAATATGATTTATCTTGGTTGATTGATTTATATTGTTTCTGCACGGAACTGTAAATATGATTTTTTTTAAAACACGCCTGATCTCGTCCGATCTCGGAAGCTAAGCAGGGTAGGTCCTGGTCAGTACTTGAATGGGAGACTGCCTGGGAATACCAGGTGCCGTAAGCTTTTTCATGAAATACATTGGCCAAAGCCATCTGCTTTGTACATAAACCGTGCCGGCCACCTCTGCTTTCGCTTACGGCCATACCACCCTGAACAAGCCCGATCTCGTCCGATCTCGTAAGCTAAGCAGGGTAGGGCCTGGTCAGTACTTTGATGGGAGACTGCCTGGGAATACCAGGTGCCCTAAGCTTTTCCATTAAATACATTGGCCAAAGCCATCTGCTGTGTACATAAGCCGTGCCGGCCACCTCTGCTGTCGCTTACGGCCATACCACCC
>NW_027665811.1:65000-74000 GCF_963924005.1 Protomyctophum bolini
GCAGTAATATCACAGCCAGTCCCCATCATCCTCATTGTGCTCTATCGCCCTCCAGGAACTCTCGGGAACTTCCTGGAAGAACTAGACTCTCTGATGAGCTCGTTTCCGGAAGATGGCACCCCTCTGATTCTACTGGGTGACTTCAACCTTCCTACCGCAGAGAAGTATCTTCCCGTTATATCCCTTCTGGCCTCATTTGACCTCTCCCTATCTCCCTCCCCTCCCACTCACAAGGCTGGTAATGTTTTGGACCTTGTGTTCTCCAGAACCTGCTCTCCCTCCACACTCTCTGTTACCCCTTTTAATTAGGTCTGACCACCACTTCATAACCTTCTCCCTCTCTCTCTCCACCCTCCCGCCTAAACCTGTTAACCCTCCGAACGTCACCTCCCGACGCAATCTCAAGTCCCTAAACCCCTCCTCCCTCTCATCCTCTATTCTCTCCTCTCTACCCTCCCTGGAGTCCTTCCTCTCCCTCTCACCTGACACTGCAACCTCATCCTTCCTCTCCTCTATCTCATCTGCATTCGACCAACACTGCCCGCTCTCATCCAGGCCAGCTTGCTCATGTCCACCGGCGCCCTGGCTATCTGAAACTCTCAGATCTGAACGAACACCTCTAAGGGCAGCCGAAAGAAAGTGGCACAAGACAAAGCTACCAGATGACCTTTCCCACTTTCACTCACTCCTCTCTGCCTTCGCCCTCTCACTAATCACTGCTAAAACCTCTTTCTACCACACCAAAATCCAATCCTGTACTTCTAACCCAAGGAAGCTCTTCTCCACTTTCTCCTCCCTCCTTAAACCCCCTCCCCCCACTCAACCTGCATCCCTCACTGCTGATGTTTTTGTCAACTACTTCGAGAAGAAGGTTGATGATATCAGCAGCTCCTTTCCTCCCCTCCCACATAAAGTGGCATCTGGCTCAACCAACACTAACCCCAACATACCATGCATGTCCTCCTTCTCTCCTCTTTCCCCAGACGAGGTTCTACAACTAGTGACATCCTCTAGACCTACCACCTGTCCTCTTGACCCTGTCCCGTCTCCAATCTTCCAGACCATCGCACCTGATCTGCTCCCCTTCATCACCTCCATCATCAACACCTCAGTAACCTCAGGCTGCGTCCCATCTGCCCTCAAGTCAGCCAGAGTAACACCACTCCTCAAGAAACCAACTCTTGACCCCTCAGATGTCAAGAACTACAGACCGGTATCACTCCTTTTGGCCCCCCAAAGCGTATAGGCCGCACCCACATCATTAAACCGCACCCCCAATCCAACAGGCCACACAACATGCCCCCCGAGCTCTTAGGCCACGCCCACAGCTTTGAACCATACCCCTGAGGTGATAGGCCACACCCAGAGCTTTAAACCACACCCTCCCAAGCCGACAGACCACGCCCACATCTTAAACAAGCCCCTCCAGCCGATAGGCCAAGACCACAGCCTTAAACCACACCCCCCAAGGCGACAAGCAACGCCTCTGCTGTCGCTTACGGCCATACCACCCTGAACACGCCCGATCTCGTCCGATCTCGGAAGCTAAGCAGGGTAGGGCCTGGTCAGTACTTGGATGGGAGACTGCCTGGGAATACCAGGTGCCGTAAGCTTTTTCATGAAATACATTGGCCAAAGCCATCTGCTGTGTACATAAGCCGTGCCGGCCACCTCTGCTGTCGCTTACGGCCATACCACCCTGAACACGCCAGATCTCGTCCGATCTCGGAAGCTAAGCAGAATAGGGCCTGGTCAGTACTTGGATGGGAGACTGCTTGGGAATACCAGGTGCTGTAAGCGTTTTCATGTCGGCAGACTGAATGACAAAACACTAGATCATGTGCAGCGCTAACTTGTTGCCCCCCCCCCCAAAGCGTATAGGCCGCACCCACATCATTAAACCGCACCCCCAATCCAATAGGCCACACAACATGCCCCCCGAGATCTTAGGCCACGCCCACAGCTTTGAACCATACCCCTGAGGTGATAGGCCACACCCAGAGCTTTAAACCACACCCTCCCAAGCCGACAGACCACGCCCACATCTTAAACAAGCCCCTCCAGCCGATAGGCCAAGACCACAGCCTTAAACCACACCCCCCAAGGCGACAAGCAACGGCCGTAGCTTTAAACCGCAGCCGAGGGGGAGGGGGACGGAAGGAGTACATGAATTCCGGAGTGCAAGTGAAAAATCTTCAAAGCATTGATGGGCTGGAAAGAGATTTTCTACAAATGTAGGTGGAGCTAATAGTTCAAATGAGCTGTTGTTGATGGCTCAGTTGATAGCAATTAGTCCTAATGATCTCTTTGTTCAGTTTCAGAGATACAGTCTGATTAGTGTGCCAACTAAAACACAGACAGAAGACAAAACAGATAGTACAAAAATAAAGAAAGGAAATGTATAGAAAAGTTCAGAGTATGTGCTCACTTACTGTGTACCAGAGTGCAGGTTAACAAGCAAATGCAGAGTCAGATCGGTAGCCGTACATTTGGCTAACAATTTGCACTGCATAAATATCTAATCCATAGAGATTGTAGGTTCAATTTCCATCTTGCATAATAGCTCAGAGCAGAGTGGCGCAGCGGAAGCGTGCTGGGCCCATAACGCAGAGGTTGATGGATCGAAACCATCCTCTGCTATCTCTATTGTCAAATCATGTATTCTAGTTCTCAGAACTTACTAACCACAACATCAATCTGCTATCGTTCCGATTTCATGATGTTTCCTATTCATGGCAAATACATGTAGTTTATGTCTTTATGGAGTTGTCGCCTCAAATGCTACCTCTGCCAACACTGCTTTATAAATATGCCTTATACACATGTATTAGACCATGAACAAGCTATTTAAATCATGATTTACATGATTTTGTGAAGTGAGTGAGTATTAGACCATGAACAAGCTATTTAAATCATGATTTACGACTCACTTCACAAACAATAGAACAGTAGGATGAGTTGGAAACATGGCTTGTATTGAAAGTCATCAACAGACTATTAACTATTAAGTACTTCTTCACCGATTGTGGTAGCGTGGCCGAGCGGTCTAAGGCGCTGCGTTCAGTTCGCAGTCTCACCTGGAGGCGTGGGTTCCAATCCCACGGCTGCCAGTTGAGGTTTTAGGTGCCAAATTCCAGTACCGAAACTTCAACACTAGCTCACTCCACTGGCAAATTACCACAAGAGGCATATTCTGTGCCTGTGGACATAATACATCCTCTGCCAAGTCTGTAGACGACCTATCATTCCTTCTGAAGAGTTTAACTCTGGGAACACCAATCACTTTTCCTGACATCCTCCTCACTTGTGGCCTTGTCTGCTTTGCCTGCTTTGAGTTCAGAGCAAAGAGTAGGCATCAGCTAAAAACAGTATAACCAGGTAGTGTGGCCGAGTGGTCTAAGGCGCTGGATTTAGGCTCCAGTCTCTCTGGAGGCGTGGGTTCAAATCCCACCACTGCCACAAATGTGCAAACTTTGGTTTTACATGTCTGGGACTTCTGCAGATGCCCAATAGCTAATTCAGAAAGGAACTAATCTGAGTTCCCAGACTTTTTGGCCACTAGGGGGGGCGATAAAGAAAGTCACTAATCTCTGGAGATGAATTCACCGTAATATCAGTTTGCTCGTAATGGATGTCTACACTCAGGTTTCACTTGACTATACATTCTGTACATTTGGCTAACAATTTAAACTGCATAAATATCTAATCCATAGAGATTGTAGGTTCCATTTCCATCTTGCATAATAGCTCAGAGCAGAGTGTCGCAGCGGAAGCGTGCTGGGCCCATAACCCAGAGGTCGATGGATCGAAACCATCCGCTGCTATCTCTATTGTCAAATCATGTATTCTAGTTCTCAGAACTTACTAACCACAACATCAATCTGCTATCGTTCCGATTTCATGATGTTTCCTATTCATGGCAAATACATGTAGTTTATGTCTTTATGGAGTTGTCGCCTCAAATGCCACCACTGCCAACACTGCTTTATAAATATGCCTAATACACAAGTATTAGACCATGAACAAGCTATTTAAATCATGATTTACGACTCACTTCACAAACAATAGAAAAGTAGGATGAGTTGGAAACATGGCTTGTATTGAAAGTCATCAACAAACTACTAACTATTAAGTACTTCTTCACCTATTGTGGTAGAATGGCCGAGAGGTCTAAGGCGCTGCGTTCAGGTCGCAGTCTCCCCTGGAGGCGTGGGTTCTAATCCCACCGCTGCCAGTTGAGGTTTTAGGTGCCAAATTCCAGTACCGAAACTTCAACACTAGCTCACTCCACTGGCGAGTTACCACAAGAGGCATATTCTGTGCCTGTGTACATAATACATCCTCTGCCAAGTCTGTAGACGACCTATCATTCCTTCTGAAGACTTTAACTCTGGGAACACCAATCACTTTTCCTGACATCCTCCTCACTTGTGGCCTTGTCTGCTTTGCCTGCTTTGAGTTAAGAGCAAAGAGTAGGCATCAGCTAAACACAATATAACCAGGTAGTGTGGCCGAGTGCTCTAAGGCGCTGGATTAAGGCTCCAGTCTCTCTGGAGGCGTGGGTTCAAATCCCACCACTGCCACAAATGTGAAAAACTTTGTTTCACATGTCTGGGACTTCTGCAGATGCCCAAGAACTAAGTGAGAAAGGAACTAATCTGAGTTCCCAGACTTTTTGGCCACTAGGGGGGGGGGGGGGGCGAGAAAGAAAGTCACTAATCTCTGGAGATGAATTCACAGTAATATCAGTTTTCTCGTAATGGATGTCTACCCTCAGGTTTCACTTGACTATACATTCTGTACATTTGGCTAACAATTTTCACTGCATAAATATCTAATCCATAGAGATTGTAGGTTCCATTTCCATCTTGCATAATAGCTCAGAGCAGAGTGGCGCAGCGGAAGCGTGCTGGGCCCATAACCCAGAGGTCGATGGATCGAAACCATCCCCTGCTATCTCTATTGGCAAATCATGTATTCTAGTTCTCAGCACTTACTAACCACAACATCAATCTGCTATCGTTCCGATTTCATGATGTTTCCTATTGATGACAAATACATTTAGTTTATGTCTTTATGGAGATGTCGCCTCAAATGCCACCAATGCCAAAACTGCTTTATAAATATGCCTTATACACATGTATTAGACCATGAACAAGCTATTTAAATCATGATTTACATGATTTTGTGAAGTGAGTACTTCACAAACAATATAAAAGTAAGATGAGATGGAAACATGGCTTGTATTGAAAGTCATCAACAAACTATTAACTATTAAGTACTTCTTCACCGATTGTGGTAGCGTGGCCGAGCGGTCTAAGGCGCTGCGTTCAGGTCGCAGTCTCCCCTGGAGGCGTGGGTTCGAATCCCACCGCTGCCAGTTGAGGTTTTAGGTGCCAAATTCCAGTACCGAAACGTCAACACTAGCTCACTCCACTGGCGAGTTACCACAAGAGTCATATTCTGTGCCTGTGGACATAATCCATCCTCTGCCAAGGCTGTAGACAACCTACCATTCCTTCTGAAGAGTTTAACTCTGGGAACACCAATCACTTTTCCTGACATCCTCCTCACTTGTGGCCTTGTCTGCTTTGCCTGCTTTGAGTTAAGAGCAAAGAGTAGGCATCAGCTAAACACAGTATAACCAGGTAGTGTGGCCGAGTGGTCTAAGGCGCTGGATTTAGGCTCCATTCTCTCTGGAGGCGTTTGTTCAAATCCCACCACTGCCACAAATGTGCGAACTTTGGTTTTACATGTCTGGGACTTCTGCAGATGCCCAATAGCTAATTCAGAAAGGAACTAATCTGAGTTCCCAGACTTTTTGGCCACTAGGGGGGCGATAAAGAAAGTCACTAATCTCTGGAGATGAATTCACCATAATATCAGTTTTCTCGTAATGGATGTCTACCCTCAGGTTTCACTTGACTATACATTCTGTACATTTGGCTAACAATTTTCACTGCATAAATACTTAATCTATAGAGATTATAGGTTCCATTTCCATCTTGCATAATAGCTCAGAGCAGAGTGGCGCAGCGGAAGCGTGCTGGGCCCATAACCCAGAGGTCGATGGATCGAAACCATCCTCTGCTATCTCTATTGGCAAATCATGTATTCTAGTTCTCAGCACTTACTAACCACAACATCAATCTGCTATCGTTCCGATTTCATGATGTTTCCTATTGATGGCAAATACATGTTGTGCCGCCCTCGTTATTGAGTGTATAATTTGGCGGTGAACATAAACGCCTTCCCTTCATTAAGACTCTGGAGACGTTCTCTCTTTATCCACAGGTTTAATAATTAGAAGAAGGGTAAAACTGAAAGCAGACAAAACACAACAAAACTATGCTTACTGCAAAGTGTAAACATATAGCATATAAAACTGCACATGTAAAGTATGCTTACTGCAAAGTGTAAACATTTAGCATATAAAACTGCACATGTAAAGTAAACTGTAGACTGCATGTAATTAAATTACCAATGTAATTGTCATATTAAACTTGCATTACAATAATCACTTTAACACATTAATTCTATAATGAAATTACTTTAAAGCCATCTGCACTCTATAGTGAAAATCAAAGTACAAACACAACTGTGTCCCATTGGCATAAACGCTATTGTTGCATAACTAAATTGAAATACAAACGGGCCGTTTGTATTTGTATTTGCAAGTAGGCAAATATTCAACCAATAATACTTAGCAGGCCTTTAAATCAAACTTCACAAAACTTCCATACAAAAATAATGAGCTCCAAGCATAGACTAGAACAACATATGAGAGTACATACCAACGATGCAACTATTGAGAAAGTATAAGAGCAGATGATTGCAGATACAAAAAACGGGAGCTCTAATCTGCATGTGTCATGAATTGTTTGTCAAATCTAGAGCACTTCCTGGCTGTAGTCACATGACATGAGTGTCACATGGTAAACCTGAACCACTTCCTGCATTCCTTAAAGAGACACTACCTGCCATAGAGAATAATGAAACATGTAACAGAACACTCCTCGTCTGGCGTGATTAAAACGCCACTACCCAAAGTCAGTATTATGGCTTCCTCACAGGGGGGAGGAAAGGGACTGTCTTAGTGTCACGTCGTGGTGACCTTGACATCCACTTGTGTGTATGTCTATTTTGAAGTCATGAATGTTCTTGACAGAGCCTTCCCTGTATCTGCGGGCGGAATCTCTTAAGGGCTCCTTGCAGTAGGCCTGTGAGACTGCTGGCCGTTTCTGCCCTTCGACTGGTTTGGACGTAATGTGATTGGTGATGGCTGGGGGCTTTAGACATGTAGTGGTGCTCTTACTCAGCCGTGACAGGGCTCTGTTTCCTTTGAGAGCGCTGATGTTGGTGGTAGTAGCACAGGTGGTGCCAAGGGGTTTTGTTGCAGTTTGGCTGGCAGTAGGGCAAGTGTCGCCGTTGTGTCTATCTGGACGTGCTGAAGGGGTAAAGGCTGGATGCTTGTTAGCAATTGTAGCTCTGCTGATCTCGCTAGTGCTGTTTCTCAGTGATAAGTTGTTGAGGTTTAGTGTGGGAGCTGTCTTTGCTTCCGTCTTGACTGGTTCACGTGAAGTAGAGACAGTGTTGGTAGCTGAGTTGCACATGTTGGTGTGGTGGGCCGTACTGTTGGGAACGAGCTGTGAGACAGAGGCTGCCTGACTCATGCTGCCTGGATCGGGTTGGACTGGACGGTATCCTTCTGAGATGCTTTTAGTCGGCATAGCCGATAGTCGAATACATTGCTGATGTATTGTTTTTGTTTCTGTTCTGGTGTAGAATGCATTCACTGTGGTGGGCTTGGGAACCTCTTCCCTGCAGACGTTACCAACTATAACCCATCCCAGGTCAAGTTTCTGGCCGTAGGGGGCATCATCAGGGCCGTTCAGCTGTTGGCGTACTTTATGGACTCTGATGGTGTCGCGCCCGATGAGGAGCATGATCTGAGCGTGTGGATCGAGCGGTGGGATGAGGTGGGCTACTGGCTTCAGGTGAGGGTGATGAGACGCAGCATTGGGTGTTGGAATTTCCGATCTGCTGTTAGGGATGTCATTACACTCCAAGAGGCTTGGTAGGGGAAGGCTGACTTCTCCATCCAAAGATTCGATCTGGAAGCCTAATGCTGTTCTTCCCCTTGTCTCTGTCACTCCAGAGCAGGTTCGGAGAGAATATGGAGAGGAGGGGCCTTGGATATTGAAGGCATCGAAGAGCTCAGAACGAGCTAAAGACCTATTGCTATGCTCGTCGATGATGGCGTAGGCCTTCAGTGCTCTATCAGGATGGTTGACAGGATAGATCTTAACGAGACAGATCTTTGAGCATGACCTGTTGCTCTGATCGGCACCACAGACTTGGGTGCAGTCACAGTGAGTTGTGACTTCCGGAGATGGCGTAGTGTTTTGCTCCCCGCCGTGCTCTGAAGGGACGCGTGGTTCCTGAGTCCACGGTGCTGGTCCAGGGTGGAGGGCAGACGCATGCCTCTCACTCCCACACTCCTCACACGGCGTCGAGTAATTACAGTTCTTAGCTATGTGTTGTGTAGATGTGCAACATTTATAGCAAATCCCGTTCTCGCTCAGGAATGCTTTACGTTCCTCAAGAGGTTTCTCACGGAAAGCCCGGCACTTCCGGAGTAGGTGGGGCAATTTGTGGATTGGGCTCTCTATCCGGATCCACAGGTTGCCTGTCTGAGGCAACTGGGGATGTAGGAGGTATATCTGTCTTGTGGACTGAGATTTCCTTCTGTCTGCTACTCCAAGGGGTCCTGTCTGCTTTTGGGGGGACATCCGCTTGGCCAATGAAGCTAAAACTTGGATCGTTCCTGATCCTGGCTTGTTCGCTTACAAAGTCGACAAAAACTACAAAGGGAGGGAATGAGACATTGTGCTTTCGTTTGTAGTTGGATCCAAAGGACAGCCATTTTTCTTGCAGATTAGAGGGCAACTTTAGTACCAAGGGATTTGCTCCCCGTGGTGTATCTAGGTACAGGAGGCC
>NW_027665810.1:0-22743 GCF_963924005.1 Protomyctophum bolini
ACTTTCCTACTAGGCTGAGGAATATATCATACTAGAATTTCGCGGGCCTTCGGCCCGCTCATCCTAGCGGCGCGCAGCGCAAATTGGAGGAAGGAAATTGTGAGAGGTAGACAAAGTCACAACATTTAAAATGTTGGTCTCAGTGTATTTTTTATGGAGTCTGAGTGTATTTGTAGGAAAGAATTGTCATGGCTGGTTCTTGCCTTGACAAACATTCGGAGCAGGAGACGTGCGAAAGATGAACAATATATGATTTATTAAATAATAGGCCTATATAAGGAACTAAAAAGAACTGCAGTACTTAACATAACAAATTATATGGAATGTGTAGTCAGTGAGTCAGTGGTGTAGGTGTAGTGTATGGATGTGTGATACATGGTGTGGTGCATGTGTGGATGGAAAGAACAATCAAACATAAAGGAACGGAGGCATGGAGGCTAATGAAGGGAGTGGAGGCAGCAGGTGTGGCTCCTCTGGATCTCTCTTCTCAACTGGGATGAGTGTGGTATTTATGGCCTCTGGGAGACACCGGGCCCAGGTGCTCTCCCATCAGCCATCGGGCCAATGCCCTACCCAGGCTCACCTACAGGATGAAAGTTAGGCAATAGGCAGGCACATCCACTACTCAGTATGTGTGTGGGGTATCACACTCCCCCCCCCCCCCTTAAAGTCGTGGTCCCAATAGGAACCATGACTGTCCATTTATCCTACATACATTTACTATACATGAAATGAATTAACATGTTACATTTTACAATTAAGTGCACTATATTCATCAAATGTATACCTACGGTTAATTAACGAAAATGTCCCACTAATCAAAAGATTTTACATTTTACAATGAAGTGCACTATATCATTTTTAACATGTTGTTAAAGGAACAATTATATTGGGCAGCTGATCCAGAGGAGGGCGTGGAGGAGTGGGGTGATGTGGAAGGGGTGTTTCTGGTTCCAGAGATTGTCATGGTTGAGCTTGTAGAAAAGGAGACAGAAAAGTTTGTCAGTAGAGCCTGCATAATGGGAGAAACATGTCCACCAGGGCAGACGTGAAACAAAGGATAGTGATTTGTTTGATCATAATCATGTTCAGGTTAGCATCAGTTTTATATTATTCAGAAATGACATGTGTAGAAATGACATATGTAGCAATGCAACAGCCTTACGTGAATGGGGATTGTAGGGCCAGGAAGCACAGCGCGAAGCAAGGCTTGAAAAACCACATTGGTAGTATGATGTTCCGGCTGTCTTTCTTTCTGCTTTATGGCATAGGTGAGAGCTTCTGTGGGAGCAAAGGTTGACAAAGTCAAAACATGTAAAATGTTGGTCTCAGTGTATTTTTAATGGAGTCTGAGTGTATTTGTAGGAAAGAATGTTAATGTTAACAGTGAACGCAGTTGTTGTGGAAAGGCCAACTTAGTAAAGGAACACTTATATTGGCCAGCTGATCCAGAGGAGGGCGTGGAGGAGTGGGGTGATGTGGAAGGGGTGTTTCTGGTTCCAGAGATTGTCATGGTTGAGCCTGTAGAAAAGGAGACACAGATAAGGGATGACTCAAGCACAAAATGTGAGTGTTAATGTTAACAGTGAATAGTAAAAGAAGCTGCAGTTTTGGTCAGTAGAGCCTGCATAATGGGAGAAACATGTCCACCAGGGCAGACGTGAAACAAAGGATAGTGATTTGTTTGATCCTAATGATCTTCAGGTTAGCAGCAGTTTTATATTATTCAGAAATGACATGTGTAGAAATGACATATGTAGCAATGCAACAGCCTTACCTCAATGGGGATTGTAGGGCCAGGAAGCACAGCGCGAAGCAAGGCTTGAAAAACCACATTGGTAGTATGATGTTCTGGCTGTCCTTCTTTCTGCTTTATGGCATACGTGAGAGTTTCTGGGTTACCCGTCCTTGAGCTGGCAACATAAAGCTGTCCGTGAGTGAAGACAGGGGACGAAAGCCAGACCCCCACTCTTGTAAGTGTGTGTCCTTGGGATTTGTTGATGGTGGTGGCAAAAGCGGTGCGGACTGGAAACTGCCGTCTGGCCCACACAAAGTAGGAATGTTAATGTTGAGGATCAGCAATGAACTTGATTCTAGGGATCAGGACTTCCTTTTGTGTGGCTGCAATTTTGCATAGCAGCAGTTTGTAATCAACATGTTAAATTGTACAATTAAGTGCACTATATTCATCAAATGTATACCTGAGGTTAATTAACGAAACTGTTCTACTAACCAAAATATTTTACATTTTACAATCAAGTGCACTATGTCATTTTTAACATGTTAGATACACTACTACAATACTTCAAAGTGTAAAACACCCTTAGAGCCCTGGCCTTGCAACACGTGGACCCTCCTCCCCCCCCAACAGTGAACACAGTTGTTGTGGAAAGGCCAACTTAGTAAAGGAACAATTATATTGGGCAGCTGATCCAGAGGAGGGCGTGGAGGAGTGGGGTGATGTGGAAGGGGTGTTTCTGGTTCCAGAGATTGTCATGGTTGAGCCTGTAGAAAAGGAGACACAGAAAAGTTTTGGTCAGTAGAGCCTGCATAATGGGAGAAACATGTCCACCAGGGCAGACGTGAAACAAAGGATAGTGATTTGTTTGATCATAATGATCTTCAGGTTAGCAGCAGTTTTATATTATGTGTAGAAATGACATATGTAGCAATGCAACAGCCTTACCTCAATGGGGATTGTAGGGCCAGGAAGCACAGCGCGAAGCAAGGCTTGAAAAACCACATTGGTAGTATGATGTTCTGGCTGTCCTTCTTTTTGCTTTATGGCATAGGTGAGAGCTTCTGGGTTACCCGTCCTTGAGCTGGCAACATAAAGCTGTCCGTGAGTGAAGACAGGGGACGAAAGCCAGACCCCCACTCTTGTAAGTGTCTGTCCTTGGGATTTGTTGATGGTGGTGGCAAAAACGGTGCGGACTGGAAACTGCCGTCTGGCCCACTCAAAGTAGGAATGTTGAGTATCAGAAATGAACTTGATTCTAGGGATCAGGACTTCCTTTTGTGTGGCTGCAATTTTGCACAGCAGCAGTTTGTTGTTGAGGGTTCTCAGGAAAAACAGTTTGGTGCCATTGCAGAGTCTGAAGTGTGATTTATAGACAATTAAAGGAGTTCAGTGTAAACAATGTTGTCAGTTTTGCCCTCATCATTATTGTCTATTAAAACTTTGACAGCACTGGCTTTCTTTCCCCTAGAGAAGGCTGTGTACAGTTGGCCATGTGCGAACACAGGCTGAGGCAAGTAGATGCCAACTCTGTCATTTTCCTGGCCCTGACCTTTATTTATGGTAACGGCGAAAGCTAACCTGACAGGGAATTGTCGTCTGATGAAGGTAAAGGGAAACTCCTCACCTCTGTCATAGTGCGGGATCCTTGGAAGGAAGATTCTTTCACCTCTGTTTGTCCCTAGTGCAATTTCACACTCAAGTACTTTGTCCATCATCTGCACCAGCACCATTCTGGTGCCGTTCTTGAGAGTGCGGTCGCGACCTGATTGCAAGTTTCTTAGCAGCATGACAGGATGAGCTTCAGGTTATGGTCAGGGATTCCAGAGGGTGTTAGTGAGTTGAGGAATTCTATAGGCAGAGAATCCTTGTAGTTGTCCTCTTTAACTGAGTCAGCTGAAAAGTAGATTTTCTCTTGTCCAGGGAACTCAGCTAAGCACCTGTTGTTGATTTCGCGTATGTCCTTGTTTAATGGAGTGTATACAGTGCCTTTAAGAAGGTTGTCTTTGTGGACACAGCCATTGTGCAGGTCAGGAAAGGTGTTTGAAATGAGAGTATCCATATCCTTTACCAAGTGCTGTGGTGGAATGTGGACTTGAATGGCAGTATCTCCATGTGTGATTTTGTCTTCCCCCAAGTCCAGGAGGTAGTTGGCAAACTCCCTCTCAGCTATGTCAGTCCTCATGTTGAAGTGTAGTTTGTGTTCTTTCATGAGAGGATAGAGTGGAGACATTTGGATGCAAGCTCTAACAATTTGGGCTCTGCTTGCTCTCTTGATAACGGGGAGTGTCTGCCTAGGGTCTCCACCTAACAGGACAGTTTTGCCACCCCAAGGTTGGTCAGAATGCATCAGGTCCCTCAGTGTTCTTTCCACGCACTCTACATTGAAGCGGTTAACACTGAAGATCTCGTCCCAAATGATTATGCTGCTTTCTTTGATTAGCTTAGCCAGGGAGGACTCAGCTTTTATGGCACAGACGGAGTCTTCAAAGATAGGGATTGGTATTTTAAATCTTGAATGAGCTGTCCTGCCACCCTCAAGGTTCTGAGCAGCTAAGCCTGTGCTGCCAACACACAGCACAATGCCATTCTGTGCTCTAATGTTGGCTGCAATGACCTTAAATGTAAAGGTTTTGCCATAGCCTGCTGGGGAGTTGAGAATGAATTGTCTTGTGATGGTGTCCTCTTTTGGTGCATTCACTGCCTGATAAACCGCCTGGCAGAGTGCCATCTGTTCCACATTCAGTAGAGGACTAAGCAGCTGTACAATTTCTTCTTGTTCTGTGTTGTTGAATCTTTCTGATGTGAAAATTTGTGTCAGCTTTTCCTGCTCAGTTAGTGGTGTTGGCTGTGGCATGT
This sequence comes from Protomyctophum bolini, assembly GCF_963924005.1. Lineage (NCBI taxonomy): Eukaryota > Metazoa > Chordata > Actinopteri > Myctophiformes > Myctophidae > Protomyctophum > Protomyctophum bolini. The sequence goes on from NW_027665810.1 coordinate 4,598, forward strand.
CCGTGTAGTTGGATAGACGATTTCCCATTTGTGAGAGCTCATCATCCAGTGCAAGTAGTACCTGGTTGTGGATAAATGCCTTGTCTACTGCATCTGTAGGGCACATCTGTGCAGTGGCTTCTGCATGGAGGAAGTCATCACTGAGCTTTTCGAAGAATTCTTCAAAGAGGTGTTTGGGCTGTGATGGGTGACAGTATTGGAGGATGATAGCAAAGGTTTCTCTGAGTTTTCTTGAGGATGCATAACTTGAGACTTCATGCATGGCAGTGATCCATTCTCCATCGTCCTCCAGCAAGCCCATGGCTCGTGCTGTGTCTTTGAAAGTTGTGTAGTGGTTGCCCTCATACACTTTAAGGTCGTCATAGCTTGTTGGTCCCCTGATATGAGCCAGGAGCATTTTTAAGTAGAATCTTTCTCCCTGGAGTACTGATACATTGGACATCCTTCCTATTGTCGTTGGAGTGTGCGTGTGCGTGGATGTTGGAGATCTTTCCTTCCACATGTGGCTGTTTGAATTCCAAGTGTAGTGTTCTGGGATGTCCATGTACAGATGTTGCCTTGCGTGATGGTCACTGACATTTAGCTGGAAGAAGGCCAGTAATGTAGTGGGTTTGGCTGCTGTCAGGGCCTCCTGTGCATGGCCTTCTGTGAAGATGACATTTTGTTGGCCTTCTGTGTGGATAGCGAGACTGAAGACAGCAGGGACTCTGTGCTGGATTTTGTACTCCATTGTTCTCCAGTGTGCGTCATGAGCATCAATTGTCCTGGCATTGATGAATCTGGAAATCTCATCCTTATCTTCAATGGTGACAGTGCCAACATCAACTCCCTTATGGATGTACTTGTAGAGGTACTTGATGGTGTGAAAGGAGCCGACAAATTCAACATTAATGTGGCACTTGTACTTCAGAAGGACCCAGGGGTTGTAAGGCACGACCCATCTGCTGTCGAAGGTAAAGCCGTGCTTGCTAGCAGTGTGACCGTTGATGGGTCTTCTGTACTCTGGGTAGCCATGGCCATTGTGAGGTAGGCGAGTTTCATCACAGTATGCTTTAGGGAATTTCTTGGTACAGATGCCATTGACCATGCAGGGGCTGTTGGGGTTGACTGTTCCACAGGGTCCATGCAGCATTGTTTGAGACACCAGCTCATACAGCTGTGGCTCTGTCTGTGGGTTGGGTATGTCTGCCCTAATGATGTGATCGATGTCATCAACACTCAAGGTCTCATGTAGGAGTAGGAGGATGTGAGCGTGTTTCAGTCCTCTCAACTGTCCCTCAATGGTGTGTACTCTAGCCTTCATGTTCCCAAAGACACCCAACTTAATGTCTTTGAGGAGGTTATCCAAGAACCATTTGAAAACTTTGTTAACAATGTCTGGTCTGTCATTGGGCTGCTGTCCTGGAAAGAGGTTTTGCAGAACACCGTCACTCCGTGGGTTTGCAGTCATGGTGATGAATAAGTCAAAGTTCTTGTATCTGGCTGCTATTGCAAGGGCATCAAGATAGTGCTTGTACAGGTATCTGGGGCTCCCAGTGTGGCTAGCTGGAAGAATGATGCGTTGACCAATGTGGGCAGCCTCAGTCTGTCCTGGCTGGGTTTGTTGAGTAGCCAGGATGTCAGACAGACCTGAATACTGATGTACCCTGTATTTGTCTTGCAGTTCCTTCCTCCTGTAGAAGATCATCCGGCAGCTTTCTATCTTGCTGTACTGATCGCAAAAGTACTCTTGGCCAAGTCTCCCCGACCTCAGTAGAGTGTTGAAGGAGGTAGTTCTGGGATGCATGTGGAATCGGAAGAATTCTTGAAGGCTGACTTTTTGTGTGGTTGAAGTTGCATGAACTTTCATAATGTGATTATCAATGCTGTAGCCGGCATCTCCATGTGGCAAGATTATGGGATAGGCGGTTGGATCATACATAGGATGGAGTGCATTGATTCGTGTTGTTTGTCTCTGATTAGGTGCATTAGCTGCAGTTCTGTAGAGTACAACATCCCTCGGCTGTGTTTGTTCCCCGGGTGCCAGAATAACCACATTAGTCACATCTGGATTAAGATGACGTTTGTGTGCTCCCTGTGAGCTTTTGGCCTTGAACACAATGGTGAAGTCCTCACTTGGGTTGAGGTTGAACATTTCCGCTCCGCTCTTAAAGGACCTGACTAAAGGATTAACTGTTTTCAGGGCATCCTGAATCAAGGTCAAAGTGTCTTCCCTAACTCCATCTCCCCTTGCGTGATGAAGGCGGTTCTTAATTTCATTGTCTTGGTCATAGACAAAGATTTGTGAGTATTTGGGTTTGTGTGTGTTGTCAGGAAAGACTGCTGAGGGAGTGAGGTGGTACATCTGGCCACTCATCTTGAATGGTTGTGGGCCACGTCCTCTGAAGTTCATTTTCGTGCCAGACACAGACTTAGAAGCCATAGAAACCAAGCCATTGTACTGTCTGATGTTGTCAAAGAACTCCCTTGACTGTGGTGACGTTCTGGCAAACAGAGATGTTAGTGCAGGAGGTGGGTCCATGAATGGTTTGAGTTGAATTTGGCCATAACGGCAACAGGCACTGAAGGTTTTTTTTCCAACAGGACCTTTTGACGTCTCCCAGGGGAACATGAGAGCATGGCATGAAATGCAGACCGAGTCCATCCTAGGTGTCTGTAATGGATTGCTGTGTGTAAGTAGTTGAGGTGGTGTCCAGGCTTTTCGGAAGTGTGTTGTCTTTTGTCTGGTCATGCGTGATTGTGGTTCTGTGAAGGTAGATAGGAGAGTATTAATGAGTTATTAGAAGTGATGAGAGTTGTGAAATGTATGCATGTTAGGTCATGGAGTGAATGGTTATCAGCAAAAGTGCAGTACAGGGGTAATGGGAGAAGATGAGTAGTTAGTTACCTGTGGCCAGAGGCGTTTCCAATGAGCGGGTGTGTGTCGTTGTGTGGTGGCTGGCCTCATGATGCTGAGCTGTAAAGGTAGTGGTGAAATGTAAATATTGTGTTGTTAGAAGTAATGATAAACTGCAAGTGTAGGTCATCAATGGAAGAAGTGTTATTTAATGATGGTGTTGTTGCATTAAAGTGACACACACACACACACACACACACACACACACACACACACACACACACACACACACACACACACACACACACACACACACACACACACACGTATGTTGATAAAATGGAGAATAGGAAAGTGCATGCAAGCACAGAAAGATAACAATGCACGGGCTTGAAAACTATTAAACACAGACAGAAGTTGTCAGAAGCACACACATGCAACATGTTATGAACGTGTGATTACCTGTTTCTGGTGCTGTTGCGTGAGTGGAACGCTTCCGTTTGGCGTTGCGTGTATCTGCTGAAAGTGATGTGCGTTTTTTTCGTGGTCTGATGTGTGTTTCTGGGGGTGATGTGGTAGTTGTCCTGTCCTCATGGCTGGGAGCTGAGATGGTAGGGGAGAAACGTAAATTGTATGTAGTTATGAGAGCTAATGTTATCATCTGTGGTGCAATAGTTATGTAATAATGCTGCTGTGCATTAATGCAGTCAATTTAAATATTTGTGAAGTTGGTAAAGCACACACATGCAACATGTTATGAACGTGTGATTACCTGTTTCTGGTGCTGTTGCGTGAGTGGAACGCTTCCGTTTGGCGTTGCGTGTATCTGCTGAAAGTGATGTGCGTTTTCTTTGTGGTCTGATGTGTGTTTCTGGGGGTGATGTGGTAGTTGTCCTGTCCTCATGGCTGGGAGCTGAGATGGTAGGGGAGAAACGTAAATTGTATGTTGTTATGATAGCTAATGTTATCATCTGTGGTGCAATAGTTATGTAATAATGCTGCTGTTGCATTAATGCAGTCAATGTAAATATTTGTGAAGTTGGTACTACCATGTGGGTAATGATATTAGTGTGTAGTTACCTGTGGCCAGAGGCGTTTCCAATGAACAGGTATGTGTCCGTGTTTGGTGGCTGTCGTCATGCTGCTGTGCTGAGATGGTAGATGAAAAATGTAGATATTGGGTTATGAGAAGTAATGATAAACTGTATGTCAGTAAAATGTGTTATTGCAGAATGTCAGTAGTGCATACATAATGTAACATAGATGTGTACACACACACACACACACGCGCACACTGAGCAGGGGGGAGGTGTCACTCTCTGTGTGTCACACGCACACACAGAGCAATGCAATGGGCTGTATAGGAATGAGAAAGCAATAAGCATACATTGACATTGGCAAAGCTGAAGGTGAAATAATGGCATCCCCATGCATCAAATGTCTGTTGTGTAGAAATTCTGAATGTCCATGTAATCTGTGTTTCTGTGGTAAGGCTGCTCCAATTAATTGATGAGTCGTTATGGAGTTGCTGAGTGATTGGCAACTAATGTAGTGATAGATTAATTGAATGGGCCTGAATATATCTGTGTAGGCTGCAACAATGATTTCATAAAGCGTAGTTTAAAATAGTTTTGAACAGGCAACTAATGTAGTGATAGATTAATTGAATGGGCCTGAATAGATAGATAGATAGATTTCTTGATTTTTGTGTCATGCACCAAAGGCGTCCAGCCCACATGGGCTTACAGGACACACCATGTCATTGCATTCAATATTGCATTGTGTACAATAAACAGATATGTTTTGTTGATATTCCCTTTTTTTTTTGTTACACAAACAAAACATTCTGCCTTATTTCCCACGCCCTGCATAAAAAGTCTGGCAAAGCAAAAGTACCTTTCCTAAAACAAAATTCCAGTTTTTCATAGTCCTCCAACCAGAAAAAGTCTGCAAATGTGTTAATGCTTCATATAATGGGCAGTAAAACAAAAGATGATAGATTGAACAGGCAACTAATGTAGTGATAGATTAATTGAATGGGCCTGAATAGATCTGTGTAGGCTGCAACAATTGGCGTGCTTTGTGTGAATGGCTGTGGTGAGGTTCACTGTAACTTTTTAGACATTCCACAGCGCCAGCGCCATGGGGGAGGGAGGAGGGGCACACACACACACACACACACACACACACACTGGGGCCAGCGTGTAGGCATAGTGTACTGTAGTAAATATATATGTGAGGCTGCAACTAACGATTAATTTCATAATCGGTTCATCGGCCGATTATTTAAACGATGAATCGATTCATCGGATTATGGCACCTTTTTGCAATTACTTAAAAAAATTAGCTTCAAGTTATTTTAGGCATGTTGTAACTAACAATAAAGATAATAAAAATGAATACTCCTTCAAAATTAATATGTTACCCCCTTTTTTATCCAATTTGATTTCATTGCCACTCCTACTTGTAATGATACTGTAATCTGTAATGTTGACCGTGTATAGCTGACTGTCTTTCTTTCCATTTCTATCTCTGGGACCCCAATTTTTATATTTTAATTTCTATTGTAAAATCAATTTTGAGTCCATTTGGTTCCATTTTTGTCTGTCACTGTGACTTCTGTCCCCACGCTGTGTTCTTAACTTCTTTAACAGGTCGCTCGTATTTCTTTATGTAAGATAAAGAATCCGATGAACACGGAGAGCCAAAGAGGACTTGTTGTTGCTGTTCCTCATGTTAGCGATAGCTGCTAAAGCTATCAACAGTAAACACAACCTTGCTAGGCTAGCAAGCTAACGTTGCAACAGGATCGTTGCGGTGTGTGTGGGGGGGGGGGGGGGGAGACTGAAGTTGTGAGAGACTCAGAGAGAGAGGGGTAGAATAGATGCGGAGCACTCTGGTCACGTTCAAGACAATCTTGTGTTGTGTTTATACGACCCGTTGCATATTGTTCGTTCAGCCTAGTGCCGTTACTGAACGGTAAAAAGAAAGCAGCTTTATGTTGCATTTTAATGTTGGAAAACACCCGCGATAATAATCGCTAAGATAATTCGTTGGCAACGAATTCAATTATCGATTTAATCGATTCGTTGTTGCAGCCTTAGCGCACAGGCGCAATTGCGATGTATGGATAAATGAAATTATTAAGCACGCAACATTGAGAAGCATGCAACATGCTGTGTGATTACCTGTTTCGGTTCGCGACACACACACACACACACACACACACAGGGCGATGTATGGATAAATCAAACGAACGATTAAGCAAGAAACATTGAGAAGGATGCAACATGCTGTGTGATTTACCTGTTTGGGTTTGTTTTGCGCGACTGGCTCGCAAAAGTTTGGAGGCACGCGTGTATTTAGAAAGTGCGCTGCGTTTTCTTCGTGGCATATTGTGTTTGTGGGGGGGTGATGGCAGAGTATATTCCAGTCCAGTTGGCGGTGGCAAGCATGAGTCGTTGTTGTTTGTGTCTTTGTTGTTGGTGGAGTGAGTAGCCTACAGTGCAGTCAGAGTGTAGTTCACAGGTCACACACAGGAGCAGTGAAAGGGGGAGGGGACTTGGGATGGCAGTGTAGAGTAGGCACGACATTGAGGGGTAGAAACCATCCCGGTCGCGTGGTTCATCTAACGCGTGTGTCACTGTGAAGGACTGGCCCCATTAAGTGAACGTAGTTGGCGTAGTAGACGCCAACATGACGATTCTGACGTAGGCTGTTGAGGTTGAGCAAGAATAGCGTGTTTCAGAAAAGTAATATTTAAGCAGTAAATAAGGCATTTTTGGCGAATGCTATGTAGTCTATGTCTTTTGTGGGAGTGTGCAGGTTTTATTTTGCATAGAGAGATGTGTGGTGGAAGTGTGGCTTGGTCGGAGATAGAGCACGAATGAGCGGCCAGGTGCTCATGCACCCCTTTCTATTAGGGTAGCAGGATATATATATATATACTAGAATTTCGCGGGCCTTCGGCCCGCTCATCCTAGCGGCGCGCAGCGCAAATTGGAGGAAGGAAATTGTGAGAGGTAGACAAAGTCACAACATTTAAAATGTTGGTCTCAGTGTATTTTTTATGGAGTCTGAGTGTATTTGTAGGAAAGAATTGTCATGGCTGGTTCTTGCCTTGACAAACATTCGGAGCAGGAGACGTGCGAAAGATGAACAATATATGATTTATTAAATAATAGGCCTATATAAGGAACTAAAAAGAACTGCAGTACTTAACATAACAAATTATATGGAATGTGTAGTCAGTGAGTCAGTGGTGTAGGTGTAGTGTATGGATGTGTGATACATGGTGTGGTGCATGTGTGGATGGAAAGAACAATCAAACATAAAGGAACGGAGGCATGGAGGCTAATGAAGGGAGTGGAGGCAGCAGGTGTGGCTCCTCTGGATCTCTCTTCTCAACTGGGATGAGTGTGGTATTTATGGCCTCTGGGAGACACCGGGCCCAGGTGCTCTCCCATCAGCCATCGGGCCAATGCCCTACCCAGGCTCACCTACAGGATGAAAGTTAGGCAATAGGCAGGCACATCCACTACTCAGTATGTGTGTGGGGTATCACACTCCCCCCCCCCCCCTTAAAGTCGTGGTCCCAATAGGAACCATGACTGTCCATTTATCCTACATACATTTACTATACATGAAATGAATTAACATGTTACATTTTACAATTAAGTGCACTATATTCATCAAATGTATACCTACGGTTAATTAACGAAAATGTCCCACTAATCAAAAGATTTTACATTTTACAATGAAGTGCACTATATCATTTTTAACATGTTGTTAAAGGAACAATTATATTGGGCAGCTGATCCAGAGGAGGGCGTGGAGGAGTGGGGTGATGTGGAAGGGGTGTTTCTGGTTCCAGAGATTGTCATGGTTGAGCTTGTAGAAAAGGAGACAGAAAAGTTTGTCAGTAGAGCCTGCATAATGGGAGAAACATGTCCACCAGGGCAGACGTGAAACAAAGGATAGTGATTTGTTTGATCATAATCATGTTCAGGTTAGCATCAGTTTTATATTATTCAGAAATGACATGTGTAGAAATGACATATGTAGCAATGCAACAGCCTTACGTGAATGGGGATTGTAGGGCCAGGAAGCACAGCGCGAAGCAAGGCTTGAAAAACCACATTGGTAGTATGATGTTCCGGCTGTCTTTCTTTCTGCTTTATGGCATAGGTGAGAGCTTCTGTGGGAGCAAAGGTTGACAAAGTCAAAACATGTAAAATGTTGGTCTCAGTGTATTTTTAATGGAGTCTGAGTGTATTTGTAGGAAAGAATGTTAATGTTAACAGTGAACGCAGTTGTTGTGGAAAGGCCAACTTAGTAAAGGAACACTTATATTGGCCAGCTGATCCAGAGGAGGGCGTGGAGGAGTGGGGTGATGTGGAAGGGGTGTTTCTGGTTCCAGAGATTGTCATGGTTGAGCCTGTAGAAAAGGAGACACAGATAAGGGATGACTCAAGCACAAAATGTGAGTGTTAATGTTAACAGTGAATAGTAAAAGAAGCTGCAGTTTTGGTCAGTAGAGCCTGCATAATGGGAGAAACATGTCCACCAGGGCAGACGTGAAACAAAGGATAGTGATTTGTTTGATCCTAATGATCTTCAGGTTAGCAGCAGTTTTATATTATTCAGAAATGACATGTGTAGAAATGACATATGTAGCAATGCAACAGCCTTACCTCAATGGGGATTGTAGGGCCAGGAAGCACAGCGCGAAGCAAGGCTTGAAAAACCACATTGGTAGTATGATGTTCTGGCTGTCCTTCTTTCTGCTTTATGGCATACGTGAGAGTTTCTGGGTTACCCGTCCTTGAGCTGGCAACATAAAGCTGTCCGTGAGTGAAGACAGGGGACGAAAGCCAGACCCCCACTCTTGTAAGTGTGTGTCCTTGGGATTTGTTGATGGTGGTGGCAAAAGCGGTGCGGACTGGAAACTGCCGTCTGGCCCACACAAAGTAGGAATGTTAATGTTGAGGATCAGCAATGAACTTGATTCTAGGGATCAGGACTTCCTTTTGTGTGGCTGCAATTTTGCATAGCAGCAGTTTGTAATCAACATGTTAAATTGTACAATTAAGTGCACTATATTCATCAAATGTATACCTGAGGTTAATTAACGAAACTGTTCTACTAACCAAAATATTTTACATTTTACAATCAAGTGCACTATGTCATTTTTAACATGTTAGATACACTACTACAATACTTCAAAGTGTAAAACACCCTTAGAGCCCTGGCCTTGCAACACGTGGACCCTCCTCCCCCCCCAACAGTGAACACAGTTGTTGTGGAAAGGCCAACTTAGTAAAGGAACAATTATATTGGGCAGCTGATCCAGAGGAGGGCGTGGAGGAGTGGGGTGATGTGGAAGGGGTGTTTCTGGTTCCAGAGATTGTCATGGTTGAGCCTGTAGAAAAGGAGACACAGAAAAGTTTTGGTCAGTAGAGCCTGCATAATGGGAGAAACATGTCCACCAGGGCAGACGTGAAACAAAGGATAGTGATTTGTTTGATCATAATGATCTTCAGGTTAGCAGCAGTTTTATATTATGTGTAGAAATGACATATGTAGCAATGCAACAGCCTTACCTCAATGGGGATTGTAGGGCCAGGAAGCACAGCGCGAAGCAAGGCTTGAAAAACCACATTGGTAGTATGATGTTCTGGCTGTCCTTCTTTTTGCTTTATGGCATAGGTGAGAGCTTCTGGGTTACCCGTCCTTGAGCTGGCAACATAAAGCTGTCCGTGAGTGAAGACAGGGGACGAAAGCCAGACCCCCACTCTTGTAAGTGTCTGTCCTTGGGATTTGTTGATGGTGGTGGCAAAAACGGTGCGGACTGGAAACTGCCGTCTGGCCCACTCAAAGTAGGAATGTTGAGTATCAGAAATGAACTTGATTCTAGGGATCAGGACTTCCTTTTGTGTGGCTGCAATTTTGCACAGCAGCAGTTTGTTGTTGAGGGTTCTCAGGAAAAACAGTTTGGTGCCATTGCAGAGTCTGAAGTGTGATTTATAGACAATTAAAGGAGTTCAGTGTAAACAATGTTGTCAGTTTTGCCCTCATCATTATTGTCTATTAAAACTTTGACAGCACTGGCTTTCTTTCCCCTAGAGAAGGCTGTGTACAGTTGGCCATGTGCGAACACAGGCTGAGGCAAGTAGATGCCAACTCTGTCATTTTCCTGGCCCTGACCTTTATTTATGGTAACGGCGAAAGCTAACCTGACAGGGAATTGTCGTCTGATGAAGGTAAAGGGAAACTCCTCACCTCTGTCATAGTGCGGGATCCTTGGAAGGAAGATTCTTTCACCTCTGTTTGTCCCTAGTGCAATTTCACACTCAAGTACTTTGTCCATCATCTGCACCAGCACCATTCTGGTGCCGTTCTTGAGAGTGCGGTCGCGACCTGATTGCAAGTTTCTTAGCAGCATGACAGGAGCTCCTAGTTTGAGCTTCAGGTTATGGTCAGGGATTCCAGAGGGTGTTAGTGAGTTGAGGAATTCTATAGGCAGAGAATCCTTGTAGTTGTCCTCTTTAACTGAGTCAGCTGAAAAGTAGATTTTCTCTTGTCCAGGGAACTCAGCTAAGCACCTGTTGTTGATTTCGCGTATGTCCTTGTTTAATGGAGTGTATACAGTGCCTTTAAGAAGGTTGTCTTTGTGGACACAGCCATTGTGCAGGTCAGGAAAGGTGTTTGAAATGAGAGTATCCATATCCTTTACCAAGTGCTGTGGTGGAATGTGGACTTGAATGGCAGTATCTCCATGTGTGATTTTGTCTTCCCCCAAGTCCAGGAGGTAGTTGGCAAACTCCCTCTCAGCTATGTCAGTCCTCATGTTGAAGTGTAGTTTGTGTTCTTTCATGAGAGGATAGAGTGGAGACATTTGGATGCAAGCTCTAACAATTTGGGCTCTGCTTGCTCTCTTGATAACGGGGAGTGTCTGCCTAGGGTCTCCACCTAACAGGACAGTTTTGCCACCCCAAGGTTGGTCAGAATGCATCAGGTCCCTCAGTGTTCTTTCCACGCACTCTACATTGAAGCGGTTAACACTGAAGATCTCGTCCCAAATGATTATGCTGCTTTCTTTGATTAGCTTAGCCAGGGAGGACTCAGCTTTTATGGCACAGACGGAGTCTTCAAAGATAGGGATTGGTATTTTAAATCTTGAATGAGCTGTCCTGCCACCCTCAAGGTTCTGAGCAGCTAAGCCTGTGCTGCCAACACACAGCACAATGCCATTCTGTGCTCTAATGTTGGCTGCAATGACCTTAAATGTAAAGGTTTTGCCATAGCCTGCTGGGGAGTTGAGAATGAATTGTCTTGTGATGGTGTCCTCTTTTGGTGCATTCACTGCCTGATAAACCGCCTGGCAGAGTGCCATCTGTTCCACATTCAGTAGAGGACTAAGCAGCTGTACAATTTCTTCTTGTTCTGTGTTGTTGAATCTTTCTGATGTGAAAATTTGTGTCAGCTTTTCCTGCTCAGTTAGTGGTGTTGGCTGTGGCATGTCCGTGTAGTTGGATAGACGATTTCCCATTTGTGAGAGCTCATCATCCAGTGCAAGTAGTACCTGGTTGTGGATAAATGCCTTGTCTACTGCATCTGTAGGGCACATCTGTGCAGTGGCTTCTGCATGGAGGAAGTCATCACTGAGCTTTTCGAAGAATTCTTCAAAGAGGTGTTTGGGCTGTGATGGGTGACAGTATTGGAGGATGATAGCAAAGGTTTCTCTGAGTTTTCTTGAGGATGCATAACTTGAGACTTCATGCATGGCAGTGATCCATTCTCCATCGTCCTCCAGCAAGCCCATGGCTCGTGCTGTGTCTTTGAAAGTTGTGTAGTGGTTGCCCTCATACACTTTAAGGTCGTCATAGCTTGTTGGTCCCCTGATATGAGCCAGGAGCATTTTTAAGTAGAATCTTTCTCCCTGGAGTACTGATACATTGGACATCCTTCCTATTGTCGTTGGAGTGTGCGTGTGCGTGGATGTTGGAGATCTTTCCTTCCACATGTGGCTGTTTGAATTCCAAGTGTAGTGTTCTGGGATGTCCATGTACAGATGTTGCCTTGCGTGATGGTCACTGACATTTAGCTGGAAGAAGGCCAGTAATGTAGTGGGTTTGGCTGCTGTCAGGGCCTCCTGTGCATGGCCTTCTGTGAAGATGACATTTTGTTGGCCTTCTGTGTGGATAGCGAGACTGAAGACAGCAGGGACTCTGTGCTGGATTTTGTACTCCATTGTTCTCCAGTGTGCGTCATGAGCATCAATTGTCCTGGCATTGATGAATCTGGAAATCTCATCCTTATCTTCAATGGTGACAGTGCCAACATCAACTCCCTTATGGATGTACTTGTAGAGGTACTTGATGGTGTGAAAGGAGCCGACAAATTCAACATTAATGTGGCACTTGTACTTCAGAAGGACCCAGGGGTTGTAAGGCACGACCCATCTGCTGTCGAAGGTAAAGCCGTGCTTGCTAGCAGTGTGACCGTTGATGGGTCTTCTGTACTCTGGGTAGCCATGGCCATTGTGAGGTAGGCGAGTTTCATCACAGTATGCTTTAGGGAATTTCTTGGTACAGATGCCATTGACCATGCAGGGGCTGTTGGGGTTGACTGTTCCACAGGGTCCATGCAGCATTGTTTGAGACACCAGCTCATACAGCTGTGGCTCTGTCTGTGGGTTGGGTATGTCTGCCCTAATGATGTGATCGATGTCATCAACACTCAAGGTCTCATGTAGGAGTAGGAGGATGTGAGCGTGTTTCAGTCCTCTCAACTGTCCCTCAATGGTGTGTACTCTAGCCTTCATGTTCCCAAAGACACCCAACTTAATGTCTTTGAGGAGGTTATCCAAGAACCATTTGAAAACTTTGTTAACAATGTCTGGTCTGTCATTGGGCTGCTGTCCTGGAAAGAGGTTTTGCAGAACACCGTCACTCCGTGGGTTTGCAGTCATGGTGATGAATAAGTCAAAGTTCTTGTATCTGGCTGCTATTGCAAGGGCATCAAGATAGTGCTTGTACAGGTATCTGGGGCTCCCAGTGTGGCTAGCTGGAAGAATGATGCGTTGACCAATGTGGGCAGCCTCAGTCTGTCCTGGCTGGGTTTGTTGAGTAGCCAGGATGTCAGACAGACCTGAATACTGATGTACCCTGTATTTGTCTTGCAGTTCCTTCCTCCTGTAGAAGATCATCCGGCAGCTTTCTATCTTGCTGTACTGATCGCAAAAGTACTCTTGGCCAAGTCTCCCCGACCTCAGTAGAGTGTTGAAGGAGGTAGTTCTGGGATGCATGTGGAATCGGAAGAATTCTTGAAGGCTGACTTTTTGTGTGGTTGAAGTTGCATGAACTTTCATAATGTGATTATCAATGCTGTAGCCGGCATCTCCATGTGGCAAGATTATGGGATAGGCGGTTGGATCATACATAGGATGGAGTGCATTGATTCGTGTTGTTTGTCTCTGATTAGGTGCATTAGCTGCAGTTCTGTAGAGTACAACATCCCTCGGCTGTGTTTGTTCCCCGGGTGCCAGAATAACCACATTAGTCACATCTGGATTAAGATGACGTTTGTGTGCTCCCTGTGAGCTTTTGGCCTTGAACACAATGGTGAAGTCCTCACTTGGGTTGAGGTTGAACATTTCCGCTCCGCTCTTAAAGGACCTGACTAAAGGATTAACTGTTTTCAGGGCATCCTGAATCAAGGTCAAAGTGTCTTCCCTAACTCCATCTCCCCTTGCGTGATGAAGGCGGTTCTTAATTTCATTGTCTTGGTCATAGACAAAGATTTGTGAGTATTTGGGTTTGTGTGTGTTGTCAGGAAAGACTGCTGAGGGAGTGAGGTGGTACATCTGGCCACTCATCTTGAATGGTTGTGGGCCACGTCCTCTGAAGTTCATTTTCGTGCCAGACACAGACTTAGAAGCCATAGAAACCAAGCCATTGTACTGTCTGATGTTGTCAAAGAACTCCCTTGACTGTGGTGACGTTCTGGCAAACAGAGATGTTAGTGCAGGAGGTGGGTCCATGAATGGTTTGAGTTGAATTTGGCCATAACGGCAACAGGCACTGAAGGTTTTTTTTCCAACAGGACCTTTTGACGTCTCCCAGGGGAACATGAGAGCATGGCATGAAATGCAGACCGAGTCCATCCTAGGTGTCTGTAATGGATTGCTGTGTGTAAGTAGTTGAGGTGGTGTCCAGGCTTTTCGGAAGTGTGTTGTCTTTTGTCTGGTCATGCGTGATTGTGGTTCTGTGAAGGTAGATAGGAGAGTATTAATGAGTTATTAGAAGTGATGAGAGTTGTGAAATGTATGCATGTTAGGTCATGGAGTGAATGGTTATCAGCAAAAGTGCAGTACAGGGGTAATGGGAGAAGATGAGTAGTTAGTTACCTGTGGCCAGAGGCGTTTCCAATGAGCGGGTGTGTGTCGTTGTGTGGTGGCTGGCCTCATGATGCTGAGCTGTAAAGGTAGTGGTGAAATGTAAATATTGTGTTGTTAGAAGTAATGATAAACTGCAAGTGTAGGTCATCAATGGAAGAAGTGTTATTTAATGATGGTGTTGTTGCATTAAAGTGACACACACACACACACACACACACACACACACACACACACACACACACACACACACACACACACACACACACACACACACACACACACACGTATGTTGATAAAATGGAGAATAGGAAAGTGCATGCAAGCACAGAAAGATAACAATGCACGGGCTTGAAAACTATTAAACACAGACAGAAGTTGTCAGAAGCACACACATGCAACATGTTATGAACGTGTGATTACCTGTTTCTGGTGCTGTTGCGTGAGTGGAACGCTTCCGTTTGGCGTTGCGTGTATCTGCTGAAAGTGATGTGCGTTTTTTTCGTGGTCTGATGTGTGTTTCTGGGGGTGATGTGGTAGTTGTCCTGTCCTCATGGCTGGGAGCTGAGATGGTAGGGGAGAAACGTAAATTGTATGTAGTTATGAGAGCTAATGTTATCATCTGTGGTGCAATAGTTATGTAATAATGCTGCTGTGCATTAATGCAGTCAATTTAAATATTTGTGAAGTTGGTAAAGCACACACATGCAACATGTTATGAACGTGTGATTACCTGTTTCTGGTGCTGTTGCGTGAGTGGAACGCTTCCGTTTGGCGTTGCGTGTATCTGCTGAAAGTGATGTGCGTTTTCTTTGTGGTCTGATGTGTGTTTCTGGGGGTGATGTGGTAGTTGTCCTGTCCTCATGGCTGGGAGCTGAGATGGTAGGGGAGAAACGTAAATTGTATGTTGTTATGATAGCTAATGTTATCATCTGTGGTGCAATAGTTATGTAATAATGCTGCTGTTGCATTAATGCAGTCAATGTAAATATTTGTGAAGTTGGTACTACCATGTGGGTAATGATATTAGTGTGTAGTTACCTGTGGCCAGAGGCGTTTCCAATGAACAGGTATGTGTCCGTGTTTGGTGGCTGTCGTCATGCTGCTGTGCTGAGATGGTAGATGAAAAATGTAGATATTGGGTTATGAGAAGTAATGATAAACTGTATGTCAGTAAAATGTGTTATTGCAGAATGTCAGTAGTGCATACATAATGTAACATAGATGTGTACACACACACACACACACGCGCACACTGAGCAGGGGGGAGGTGTCACTCTCTGTGTGTCACACGCACACACAGAGCAATGCAATGGGCTGTATAGGAATGAGAAAGCAATAAGCATACATTGACATTGGCAAAGCTGAAGGTGAAATAATGGCATCCCCATGCATCAAATGTCTGTTGTGTAGAAATTCTGAATGTCCATGTAATCTGTGTTTCTGTGGTAAGGCTGCTCCAATTAATTGATGAGTCGTTATGGAGTTGCTGAGTGATTGGCAACTAATGTAGTGATAGATTAATTGAATGGGCCTGAATATATCTGTGTAGGCTGCAACAATGATTTCATAAAGCGTAGTTTAAAATAGTTTTGAACAGGCAACTAATGTAGTGATAGATTAATTGAATGGGCCTGAATAGATAGATAGATAGATTTCTTGATTTTTGTGTCATGCACCAAAGGCGTCCAGCCCACATGGGCTTACAGGACACACCATGTCATTGCATTCAATATTGCATTGTGTACAATAAACAGATATGTTTTGTTGATATTCCCTTTTTTTTTTGTTACACAAACAAAACATTCTGCCTTATTTCCCACGCCCTGCATAAAAAGTCTGGCAAAGCAAAAGTACCTTTCCTAAAACAAAATTCCAGTTTTTCATAGTCCTCCAACCAGAAAAAGTCTGCAAATGTGTTAATGCTTCATATAATGGGCAGTAAAACAAAAGATGATAGATTGAACAGGCAACTAATGTAGTGATAGATTAATTGAATGGGCCTGAATAGATCTGTGTAGGCTGCAACAATTGGCGTGCTTTGTGTGAATGGCTGTGGTGAGGTTCACTGTAACTTTTTAGACATTCCACAGCGCCAGCGCCATGGGGGAGGGAGGAGGGGCACACACACACACACACACACACACACACACTGGGGCCAGCGTGTAGGCATAGTGTACTGTAGTAAATATATATGTGAGGCTGCAACTAACGATTAATTTCATAATCGGTTCATCGGCCGATTATTTAAACGATGAATCGATTCATCGGATTATGGCACCTTTTTGCAATTACTTAAAAAAATTAGCTTCAAGTTATTTTAGGCATGTTGTAACTAACAATAAAGATAATAAAAATGAATACTCCTTCAAAATTAATATGTTACCCCCTTTTTTATCCAATTTGATTTCATTGCCACTCCTACTTGTAATGATACTGTAATCTGTAATGTTGACCGTGTATAGCTGACTGTCTTTCTTTCCATTTCTATCTCTGGGACCCCAATTTTTATATTTTAATTTCTATTGTAAAATCAATTTTGAGTCCATTTGGTTCCATTTTTGTCTGTCACTGTGACTTCTGTCCCCACGCTGTGTTCTTAACTTCTTTAACAGGTCGCTCGTATTTCTTTATGTAAGATAAAGAATCCGATGAACACGGAGAGCCAAAGAGGACTTGTTGTTGCTGTTCCTCATGTTAGCGATAGCTGCTAAAGCTATCAACAGTAAACACAACCTTGCTAGGCTAGCAAGCTAACGTTGCAACAGGATCGTTGCGGTGTGTGTGGGGGGGGGGGGGGGGAGACTGAAGTTGTGAGAGACTCAGAGAGAGAGGGGTAGAATAGATGCGGAGCACTCTGGTCACGTTCAAGACAATCTTGTGTTGTGTTTATACGACCCGTTGCATATTGTTCGTTCAGCCTAGTGCCGTTACTGAACGGTAAAAAGAAAGCAGCTTTATGTTGCATTTTAATGTTGGAAAACACCCGCGATAATAATCGCTAAGATAATTCGTTGGCAACGAATTCAATTATCGATTTAATCGATTCGTTGTTGCAGCCTTAGCGCACAGGCGCAATTGCGATGTATGGATAAATGAAATTATTAAGCACGCAACATTGAGAAGCATGCAACATGCTGTGTGATTACCTGTTTCGGTTCGCGACACACACACACACACACACACACACAGGGCGATGTATGGATAAATCAAACGAACGATTAAGCAAGAAACATTGAGAAGGATGCAACATGCTGTGTGATTTACCTGTTTGGGTTTGTTTTGCGCGACTGGCTCGCAAAAGTTTGGAGGCACGCGTGTATTTAGAAAGTGCGCTGCGTTTTCTTCGTGGCATATTGTGTTTGTGGGGGGGTGATGGCAGAGTATATTCCAGTCCAGTTGGCGGTGGCAAGCATGAGTCGTTGTTGTTTGTGTCTTTGTTGTTGGTGGAGTGAGTAGCCTACAGTGCAGTCAGAGTGTAGTTCACAGGTCACACACAGGAGCAGTGAAAGGGGGAGGGGACTTGGGATGGCAGTGTAGAGTAGGCACGACATTGAGGGGTAGAAACCATCCCGGTCGCGTGGTTCATCTAACGCGTGTGTCACTGTGAAGGACTGGCCCCATTAAGTGAACGTAGTTGGCGTAGTAGACGCCAACATGACGATTCTGACGTAGGCTGTTGAGGTTGAGCAAGAATAGCGTGTTTCAGAAAAGTAATATTTAAGCAGTAAATAAGGCATTTTTGGCGAATGCTATGTAGTCTATGTCTTTTGTGGGAGTGTGCAGGTTTTATTTTGCATAGAGAGATGTGTGGTGGAAGTGTGGCTTGGTCGGAGATAGAGCACGAATGAGCGGCCAGGTGCTCATGCACCCCTTTCTATTAGGGTAGCAGGATATATATATATATATATA
>NW_027665808.1:0-79717 GCF_963924005.1 Protomyctophum bolini
CCCCGTGCCAGTGGGGGAGCGTGGAGAGGGGCCAAGGATAGCAGCCCCGTGCCAGCCACGCCCCCTGGAGGACCGCATCTGCTCTCGCTCTGCGCCGCGGGCCCCTTTATGTTCGACATGACATGTATGGTCCTCTCCGCGCGCCCGCCCGCGTGCCAGCGCTATAGCATGGATTATATGTGTGTTTTAACACAGGACCGCCACGTTCCACATGGATAATGTCATTAAACCCAACTAAGTACATCTCTGATTACATGCGTCGGTATTTCTCTGCGTGTGTGTGTGCGTGTGCGTGTGTGTGCGTGTGTGTGTGTGCGTGTGTGTGTGTGTGTGTGTGTGTGTGTAGAGAGAGAGAAAGTGAGAGTTCTTGAGGCATTCATGTGATTCATGGCTCGGCATGCATGTGAATATCATCCAACCCCAGCATTGCTTGTTTGCTTAGATTTTATTCCAAATTGGAGATTTCCTCCCTTTTGCTGTGAATTTATGTCGAGCATTACATTATTTAATGGTGGGGAAGAGTCAGTTTAACCCATTTTGACCTGAGATCAGATTCTAAAAATGTCTTCTACTCTACATCCTGACAGTTTTCTGAAAAAGCTATGTTTCTATGTCAGTCGTTGTTCAATTTTTTTCAAAAATAGCAGACCTACAAGCTCGTAGCGCGCCACCGAGCTTGTAGATCTGCTGTTTTCCAATAGCTAAAGCATAAACCAATGCTAACACCAAAAGGGGTTCCCGCACAAAATGGGATAATGTACAGTGGGGGCGGGGTGGGGGCGGCGGGGGGGCGTGTTTGTGTTTTTCACCATTCATTTCATCATGTGTGTCCGAGGCGCGGCCCCCTCAGCGTGGGGCGCGGCCCGCTCAGCGTGGGGCCCGGCCCACTCAGCGTGGCCCACTCAGCGTGGCCCACTCAGCGTGGGGCACAGCGTGCGCGCGGGGCAGACGCTGTTTTATGTCACCGAGCTTGCTCGCTTCCTTCCACCGCTCCAACCTGTGCCATCATTACGACCGGCGGCATAAAAGCCAGCCGTGCAGTCAGTCAGTGAGTCAGTCAGTGAGTCAGTCAGTCAGTGAGTCAGTCAGTGAGTCAGTCAGTCAGTCAGTCAGTCAGTCAGTCAGTCAGTCAGTCAGTCAGTCAGTCAGTCAGTCAGTCAGTCAGTCAGCCAGCCAGCCAGCCAGTCAGTCAGTCAGTCAGTCAGTCAGTCAGTCAGCCAGTCAGTCAGTCAGTCAGCCAGCCAGCCAGTCAGCCAGTCAGTCAGTCAGTCATGCACCGGAGACGAAACGTGAGAAGGGATATTTTCCGCGTGTAACCGACGCGTATAAAGAAAAGGTGGATATCGGCGTGGCGTGGCGGTATATAGTGGCGCCCGTGCCAAAACAAACACAGCAGGAGGCGGAGCCTCTGCCACAGGTTGCATGGCGATGATTATAAAACAACGGTTTTTCTGCGACGGTGGGGAGGCAGGACTCCGTGTCAAATGAGACGTAAAACGCCTGAGCGATTATAGGGGCGACCCCACACTGCCATGAAGTGTGTCCATATCTGTGTGTGTGTGTGTGTGTGTGTGTGTGTGTGTGTGTGTGTGTGTGTGTGTGGCGCCAGGGGTTGGGGGTGTGAATGTGTGAATATGCCACGGCGGCTGACAGAGCGCTGCCACCTCGTCCTGGGCCCTGGGAGACCCGGCAGTGATAACGGCCACAGTCTAATAACTTTGTTGGGCTTGTTAGCCTGATTGTTTTCTCACAAAGCTAATTAACTGTCTCGGCCTGAGGGGACCTTCCTCCCCCTATACCCCGCCACACACACACACACACACACACACACACACGCACGCACGCACGCGCACGCACACGCACGCACGCACGCACGCGCACGCACACACACACACACACACACACACACACACACACACACACACACACACACACACACACACACACACACACACAATACATGAATTCTTCTAACCCCCCCACATTTTCTCTTCTCCTCTCACCAGCGGCAGCACTCTCTCTCCCTCTCCCTCTCCCTCTCTCTCCCCCTCTATCCCTCCCTCTCCCTCTATCCCTCCCTCTCCCCCTCTATCCCTCCCTCTCCCTCCCCCTCCCTCTCTCTCTCTCTCCCCCCCTCTCTATCTCTCTCCCTCTCTCTCTCTCTCCCTCCCTATCTCCCTCCCTCTCTCTCTCTCTCCCTCCCTCTCTCTCTCTCTCTCTCCCTCCCTCCCTATCTCCCTCTCCCTCTCCCTCCCTCTCCCTCTCCCTCTGTCTCCGTGTGTCTGTGGTTCCTGTCATGTGTAAATTGATGGAGGGTCTAGTGATTGTCTCCATGGTCCCAAGGTGCCTTTCCCCCCCACAACACACAGGCATCCTCCGGATTCATCCTGGCCCGCCAGTTGATTACGATAAATCAATCTGAGGGGTCAAACTCTGGGGACTGCGCGGGGCAGCGTCATCTACCCGTGGCTCTGGAGGGTAAGCGAGACCCGGGATAAGAGGGCGTTCCCCCGGAACCCCCCGTGACCCCGCCGCGACCACTCTCGTTTCCGCCGCGAGACCTTCATTAAGGGCCAAATCTGTTCCCGGAGTAAAAAAAAAGAAAAAAAGAGAGAGAGAGAGGAAAAAAAAGTGAAAGGGAGTGAAAGGGAGGGGGGGCTTGTTTTCATCACATCTCTCCTGCATGTCTCCCTACCTTATTTCTCTGTCTGGGCCGAGGCAGGGAACTGACAGGCCCACGGCAGCAGCAGAGCAATAACGCTGTGTCCCCCTCATGGCCTGTACAGCAGATAATGCCGGAGATTTAATCAATGGCCGTAGAAGGGAAAAAAAGCAAAAGGGGCCCAAATCAATAGGAGCACCGGGGCCTGTTTGCTCCCTTTTGCTTTGAAGGTGAAGCCCGGGCCTCGCTACATAAATTGGACTAATTGAAGAGCATGTTCGGAAACAAGCCCCTTAAAAAAAAGCATGTCTGTGTCAGCATGATGCTTCTCTCCATGTGAAATTCATCACCCCCATAGCAACACATATAGGGGGGCCGGGATAATAAGCTGCCATAAGCCAACGGAAGGAGAGGTTGGAAGGGAGAGAGAGGCACACCACATACTGTAACACATTAGTTACAATAGGATTTGAAAAAAATGACGAAATGACAAAAACGATGGGTTATAGCCCATGTTTTTTGAAATTTTGAAAAAAAAAGTTAGCCTCGTTTCTCATCATTTTGGACCATGGGCTATAGCCCATATCGTACGGCATACTATAGCGCGCCGTTTTTCATAATTTTTGAGGATTTGAAAAAAATGACGAAATGACAAAAACGATGGGTTATAGCCCATGTTTTTTGAAATTTTGAAAAAAAAAGTTAGCCTCGTTTCTCATCATTTTGGACCATGGGCTATAGCCCATATCGTACGGCATACTATAGCGCGCCGTTTTTCATCATTTTTGAGGATTTGAAAAAAATGACGAAATGACAAAAACGATGGGTTATAGCCCATGTTTTTTGAAATTTTGAAAAAAAAAGTTAGCCTCGTTTCTCATCATTTTGGACCATGGGCTATAGCCCATATCGTACGGCATACTATAGCGCGCCGTTTTTCATCATTTTTGAGGATTTGAAAAAAATGACGAAATGACAAAAACGATGGGTTATAGCCCATGTTTTTTGAAATTTTGAAAAAAAAAGTTAGCCTCGTTTCTCATCATTTTGGACCATGGGCTATAGCCCATATCGTACGGCATACTATAGCGCGCCGTTTTTCATCATTTTTGAGGATTTGAAAAAAATGACGAAATGACAAAAACGATGGGTTATAGCCCATGTTTTTTGAAATTTTGAAAAAAAAAGTTAGCCTCGTTTCTCATCATTTTGGACCATGGGCTATAGCCCATATCGTACGGCATACTATAGCGCGCCGTTTTTCATCATTTTTGAGGATTTGAAAAAAATGACGAAATGACAAAAACGATGGGTTATAGCCCATGTTTTTTGAAATTTTGAAAAAAAATGTTAGCCTCGTTTCTCATCATTTTGGACCATGGGCTATAGCCCATATCGTACGGCATACTATAGCGTGCCGTTTTTCATCATTTTTGAGGATTTGAAAAAAATGACGAAATGACAAAAACGATGGGTTATAGCCCATGTTTTTTGAAATTTTGAAAAAAAAAGTTAGCCTCGTTTCTCATCATTTTGGACCATGGGCTATAGCCCATATCGTACGGCATACTATAGCACGCCGTTTTTCATCATTTTTGAGGATTTGAAAAAAATGACGAAATGACAAAAACGATGGGTTATAGCCCATGTTTTTTGAAATTTTGAAAAAAAAAGTTAGCCTCGTTTCTCATCATTTTGGACCATGGGCTATAGCCCATATCGTACGGCATACTATAGCGCGCCGTTTTTCATCATTTTTGAGGATTTAAAAAAAATGACGAAATGACAAAAACGATGGGTTATAGCCCATGTTTTTTGAAATTTTGAAAAAAAAAGTTAGCCTCGTTTCTCATCATTTTGGACCATGGGCTATAGCCCATATCGTACGGCATACTATAGCGCGCCGTTTTTCATCATTTTTGAGGATTTGAAAAAAATGACGAAATGACAAAAACGATGGGTTATAGCCCATGTTTTTTGAAATTTTGAAAAAAAATGTTAGCCTCGTTTCTCATCATTTTGGACCATGGGCTATAGCCCATATCGTACGGCATACTATAGCGTGCCGTTTTTCATCATTTTTGAGGATTTGAAAAAAATGACGAAATGACAAAAACGATGGGTTATAGCCCATGTTTTTTGAAATTTTGAAAAAAAAAGTTAGCCTCGTTTCTCATCATTTTGGACCATGGGCTATAGCCCATATCGTACGGCATACTATAGCACGCCGTTTTTCATCATTTTTGAGGATTTGAAAAAAATGACGAAATGACAAAAACGATGGGTTATAGCCCATGTTTTTTTAAATTTTGAAAAACAAAGTTAGCCTCGTTTCTCATCATTTTGGACCATGGGCTATAGCCCATATCGTACGGCATACTATAGCGCGCCGTTTTTCATCATTTTTGAGGATTTGAAAAAAATGACGAAATGACAAAAACGATGGGTTATAGCCCATGTTTTTTGAAATTTTGAAAAAAAAAGTTAGCCTCGTTTCTCATCATTTTGGACCATGGGCTATAGCCCATATCGTACGGCATACTATAGCGCGCCGTTTTTCATCATTTTTGAGGATTTGAAAAAAATGACGAAATGACAAAAACTATGGGTTATAGCCCATGTTTTTTGAAATTTTGAAAAAAAAAGTTAGCCTCGTTTCTCATCATTTTGGACCATGGGCTATAGCCCATATCGTACGGCATACTATAGCGCGCCGTTTTTCATCATTTTTGAGGATTTGAAAAAAATGACGAAATGACAAAAACGATGGGTTATAGCCCATGTTTTTTGAAATTTTGAAAATAAAAGTTAGCCTCGTTTCTCATCATTTTGGACCATGGGCTATAGCCCATATCGTACGGCATACTATAGCGCGCCGTTTTTCATCATTTTTGAGGATTTAAAAAAAATGACGAAATGACAAAAACGATGGGTTATAGCCCATGTTTTTTGAAATTTTGAAAAAAAAAGTTAGCCTCGTTTCTCATCATTTTGGACCATGGGCTATAGCCCATATCGTACGGCATACTATAGCGCGCCGTTTTTCATCATTTTTGAGGATTTGAAAAAAATGACGAAATGACAAAAACGATGGGTTATAGCCCATGTTTTTTGAAATTTTGAAAAAAAAAGTTAGCCTCGTTTCTCATCATTTTGGACCATGGGCTATAGCCCATATCGTACGGCATACTATAGCGCGCCGTTTTTCATCATTTTTGAGGATTTGAAAAAAATGACGAAATGACAAAAACGATGGGTTATAGCCCATGTTTTTTGAAATTTTGAAAATAAAAGTTAGCCTCGTTTCTCATCATTTTGGACCATGGGCTATAGCCCATATCGTACGGCATACTATAGCGCGCCGTTTTTCATCATTTTTGAGGATTTAAAAAAAATGACGAAATGACAAAAACGATGGGTTATAGCCCATGTTTTTTGAATTTTTAAAAAAAAAGTTAGCCTCGTTTCTCATCATTTTGGACCATGGGCTATAGCCCATATCGTACGGCATACTATAGCGCGCCGTTTTTCATCATTTTTGAGGATTTGAAAAAAATGACGAAATGACAAAAACGATGGGTTATAGCCCATGTTTTTAGAAATTTTGAAAAAAAAAGTTAGCCTCGTTTCTCATCATTTTGGACCATGGGCTATAGCCCATATCGTACGGCATACTATAGCGCGCCGTTTTTCATCATTTTTGAGGATTTGAAAAAAATGACGAAATGACAAAAACGATGGGTTATAGCCCATGTTTTTTGAAATTTTGCAAAAAAAAGTTAGCCTCGTTTCTCATCATTTTGGACCATGGGCTATAGCCCATATCGTACGGCATACTATAGCGCGCCGTTTTTCATCATTTTTGAGGATTTGAAAAAAATGACGAAATGACAAAAACGATGGGTTATAGCCCATGTTTTTAGAAATTTTGGAAAAAAAAGTTAGCCTCGTTTCTCATCATTTTGGACCATGGGCTATAGCCCATATCGTACGGCATACTATAGCGCGCCGTTTTTCATCATTTTTGAGGATTTGAAAAAAATGACGAAATGACAAAAACGATGGGTTATAGCCCATGTTTTTAGACATTTTGAAAAAAAAAGATAGCCTCGTTTCTCATCATTTTGGACCATGGGCTATAGCCCATATCGTACGGCATACTATAGCGCGCCGTTTTTCATCATTTTTGAGGATTTGAAAAAAATGACGAAATGACAAAAACGATGGGTTATAGCCCATGTTTTTTGAAATTTTGAAAAAAAAAGTTAGCCTCGTTTCTCATCATTTTGGACCATTGGCTATAGCCCATATCGTACGGCATACTATAGCGCGCCGTTTTTCATCATTTTTGAGGATTTGAAAAAAATGACGAAATGACAAAAACGATGGGTTATAGCCCATGTTTTTAGAAATTTTGAAAAAAAAAGTTAGCCTCGTTTCTCATCATTTTGGACCATGGGCTATAGCCCATATCGTACGGCATACTATAGCGCGCCGTTTTTCATCATTTTTGAGGATTTGAAAAAAATGACGAAATGACAAAAACGATGGGTTATAGCCCATGTTTTTTGAAATTTTGAAAAAAAAAGTTAGCCTCGTTTCTCATCATTTTGGACCATTGGCTATAGCCCATATCGTACGGCATACTATAGCGCGCCGTTTTTCATCATTTTTGAGGATTTGAAAAAAATGACGAAATGACAAAAACGATGGGTTATAGCCCATGTTTTTTGAAATTTTGAAAAAAAAAGTTAGCCTCGTTTCTCATCATTTTGGACCATGGGCTATAGCCCATATCGTACGGCATACTATAGCGCGCCGTTTTTCATCATTTTTGAGGATTTGAAAAAAATGACGAAATGACAAAAACGATGGGTTATAGCCCATGTTTTTTGAAATTTTGAAAAAAAAAGTTAGCCTCGTTTCTCATCATTTTGGACCATGGGCTATAGCCCATATCGTACGGCATACTAT
Source organism: Protomyctophum bolini (assembly GCF_963924005.1). Lineage (NCBI taxonomy): Eukaryota > Metazoa > Chordata > Actinopteri > Myctophiformes > Myctophidae > Protomyctophum > Protomyctophum bolini. Next base: position 7,637 of record NW_027665808.1, read on the forward strand.
AGCGCGCCGTTTTTCATCATTTTTGAGGATTTGAAAAAATGACGAAATGACAAAAACGATGGGTTATAGCCCATGTTTTTTGAAATTTGAAAAAAAAAGTTAGCCTCGTTTCTCATCATTTTGGACCATGGGCTATAGCCCATATCGTACGGCATACTATAGCGCGCCGTTTTTCATCATTTTTGAGGATTTGAAAAAAATGACGAAATGACAAAAACGATGGGTTATAGCCCATGTTTTTTGAAATTTTGAAAAAAAAGTTAGCCTCGTTTCTCATCATTTTGGACCATGGGCTATAGCCCATATCGTACGGCATACTATAGCGCGCCGTTTTTCATCATTTTTGAGGATTTAAAAAAATGACGAAATGACAAAAACGATGGGTTATAGCCCATGTTTTTTGAAATTTTGAAAAAAAAAGTTAGCCTCGTTTCTCATCATTTTGGACCATGGGCTATAGCCCATATCGTACGGCATACTATAGCGCGCCGTTTTTCATCATTTTGAGGATTTGAAAAAATGACGAAATGACAAAAACGATGGGTTATAGCCCATGTTTTTGAAATTTTGAAAAAAAAAGTTAGCCTCGTTTCTCATCATTTTGGACCATGGGCTATAGCCCATATCGTACGGCATACTATAGCGCGCCGTTTTTCATCATTTTTGAGGATTTGAAAAAAATGACGAAATGACAAAAACGATGGGTTATAGCCCATGTTTTTTGAAATTTTGAAAAAAAAGTTAGCTCGTTTCTCATCATTTTGGACCATGGCTATAGCCCATATCGTACGGCAATACTATAGCGCGCCGTTTTTCATCATTTTTGAGGATTGAAAAAAATGACGAAATGACAAAACGATGGGTTATAGCCCATGTTTTTTGAAATTTTGAAAAAAAAAGTTAGCCTCGTTTCTCATCATTTTGACCATGGGCTATAGCCCATATCGTACGGCATACTATAGCGCGCCGTTTTTCATCATTTTTGAGGATTTGAAAAAATGACGAAATGACAAAAACGATGGGTTATAGCCCATGTTTTTGAAATTTTGAAAAAAAAGTTAGCCTCGTTTCTCATCATTTTGGACCATGGGCTATAGCCCATATCGTACGGCATACTATAGCGCGCCGTTTTTCATCATTTTTGAGGATTTGAAAAAATGACGAAATGACAAAAACGATGGGTTATAGCCCATGTTTTTTGAAATTTTGAAAAAAAAGTTAGCCTCGTTTCTCATCATTTTGGACCATGGGCTATAGCCCATATCGTACGGCATACTATAGCGCGCCGTTTTTCATCATTTTTGAGGATTTGAAAAAAATGACGAAATGACAAAAACGATGGGTTATAGCCCATGTTTTTTGAAATTTTGAAAAAAAAGTTAGCCTCGTTTCTCATCATTTGGACCATGGCTATAGCCCATATCGTACGGCATACTATAGCGCGCCGTTTTTCGATCATTTTTGAGGATTTGAAAAAAATGACGAAATGACAAAAACGATGGGTTATAGCCCATGTTTTTTGAAATTTTGAAAAAAAAGTTAGCCTCGTTTCTCATCATTTTGGACCATGGGCTATAGCCCATATCGTACGGCATACTATAGCGCGCCGTTTTTCATCATTTTTGAGGATTTGAAAAAAATGACGAAATGACAAAAACGATGGGTTATAGCCCATGTTTTTTGAAATTTTGAAAAAAAAAGTTAGCCTCGTTTCTCATCATTTTGGACCATGGGCTATAGCCCATATCGTACGGCATACTATAGCGCGCCGTTTTTCATCATTTTTGAGGATTTGAAAAAATGACGAAATGACAAAAAACGATGGGTTATAGCCCATGTTTTTGAATTTTGAAAAAGTTGCTCGTTATCATCATTTTGGACCAAGGGCTATAGCCCATATCGTACGGCATACTATAGCGCGCCGTTTTCATCATTTTTGAGGATTAAAAAAATGACGAAATGACAAAAACGATGGGTTATAGCCCATGTTTTTGAATTTTGAAAAAGTTAGCCTCGTTTCTCATCATTTTGGACCATGGGCTATAGCCCATATCGTACGGCATACTATAGCGCGCCGTTTTTCATCATTTTTGAGGATTTGAAAAAAATGACGAAATGACAAAAACGATGGGTTATAGCCCATGTTTTTAGAAATTTTGAAAAAAAAAGTTAGCCTCGTTTCTCATCATTTTGGACCATGGGCTATAGCCCATATCGTACGGCATACTATAGCGCGCCGTTTTTCATCATTTTTGAGGATTTGAAAAAAATGACGAAATGACAAAAACGATGGGTTATAGCCCATGTTTTTTGAAATTTTGCAAAAAAAAGTTAGCCTCGTTTCTCATCATTTTGGACCATGGGCTATAGCCCATATCGTACGGCATACTATAGCGCGCAGTTTTTCATCATTTTTGAGGATTTGAAAAAAATGACGAAATGACAAAAACGATGGGTTATAGCCCATGTTTTTTGAAATTTTGAAAAAAAAAGTTAGCCTCGTTTCTCATCATTTTGGACCATTGGCTATAGCCCATATCGTACGGCATACTATAGCGCGCCGTTTTTCATCATTTTTGAGGATTTGAAAAAAATGACGAAATGACAAAAACGATGGGTTATAGCCCATGTTTTTTGAAATTTTGAAAAAAAAAGTTAGCCTCGTTTCTCATCATTTTGGACCATGGGCTATAGCCCATATCGTACGGCATACTATAGCGCGCCGTTTTTCATCATTTTTGAGGATTTGAAAAAAATGACGAAATGACAAAAACGATGGGTTATAGCCCATGTTTTTTGAAATTTTGAAAAAAAAAGTTAGCCTCGTTTCTCATCATTTTGGACCATGGGCTATAGCCCATATCGTACGGCATACTATAGCGCGCCGTTTTTCATCATTTTTGAGGATTTGAAAAAAATGACGAAATGACAAAAACGATGGGTTATAGCCCATGTTTTTTGAAATTTTGAAAAAAAAAGTTAGCCTCGTTTCTCATCATTTTGGACCATGGGCTATAGCCCATATCGTACGGCATACTATAGCGCGCCGTTTTTCATCATTTTTGAGGATTTGAAAAAAATGACGAAATGACAAAAACGATGGGTTATAGCCCATGTTTTTTGAAATTTTGAAAATAAAAGTTAGCCTCGTTTCTCATCATTTTGGACCATGGGCTATAGCCCATATCGTACGGCATACTATAGCGCGCCGTTTTTCATCATTTTTGAGGATTTAAAAAAAATGACGAAATGACAAAAACGATGGGTTATAGCCCATGTTTTTTGAAATTTTGAAAAAAAAAGTTAGCCTCGTTTCTCATCATTTTGGACCATGGGCTATAGCCCATATCGTACGGCATACTATAGCGCGCCGTTTTTCATCATTTTTGAGGATTTGAAAAAAATGACGAAATGACAAAAACGATGGGTTATAGCCCATGTTTTTAGAAATTTTGAAAAAAAAAGTTAGCCTCGTTTCTCATCATTTTGGACCATGGGCTATAGCCCATATCGTACGGCATACTATAGCGCGCCGTTTTTCATCATTTTTGAGGATTTGAAAAAAATGACGAAATGACAAAAACGATGGGTTATAGCCCATGTTTTTTGAAATTTTGCAAAAAAAAGTTAGCCTCGTTTCTCATCATTTTGGACCATGGGCTATAGCCCATATCGTACGGCATACTATAGCGCGCCGTTTTTCATCATTTTTGAGGATTTGAAAAAAATGACGAAATGACAAAAACGATGGGTTATAGCCCATGTTTTTAGAAATTTTGGAAAAAAAAGTTAGCCTCGTTTCTCATCATTTTGGACCATGGGCTATAGCCCATATCGTACGGCATACTATAGCGCGCCGTTTTTCATCATTTTTGAGGATTTGAAAAAAATGACGAAATGACAAAAACGATGGGTTATAGCCCATGTTTTTAGACATTTTGAAAAAAAAAGATAGCCTCGTTTCTCATCATTTTGGACCATGGGCTATAGCCCATATCGTACGGCATACTATAGCGCGCCGTTTTTCATCATTTTTGAGGATTTGAAAAAAATGACGAAATGACAAAAACGATGGGTTATAGCCCATGTTTTTTGAAATTTTGAAAAAAAAAGTTAGCCTCGTTTCTCATCATTTTGGACCATTGGCTATAGCCCATATCGTACGGCATACTATAGCGCGCCGTTTTTCATCATTTTTGAGGATTTGAAAAAAATGACGAAATGACAAAAACGATGGGTTATAGCCCATGTTTTTAGAAATTTTGGAAAAAAAAGTTAGCCTCGTTTCTCATCATTTTGGACCATGGGCTATAGCCCATATCGTACGGCATACTATAGCGCGCCGTTTTTCATCATTTTTGAGGATTTGAAAAAAATGACGAAATGACAAAAACGATGGGTTATAGCCCATGTTTTTAGACATTTTGAAAAAAAAAGATAGCCTCGTTTCTCATCATTTTGGACCATGGGCTATAGCCCATATCGTACGGCATACTATAGCGCGCCGTTTTTCATCATTTTTGAGGATTTGAAAAAAATGACGAAATGACAAAAACGATGGGTTATAGCCCATGTTTTTTGAAATTTTGAAAAAAAAAGTTAGCCTCGTTTCTCATCATTTTGGACCATTGGCTATAGCCCATATCGTACGGCATACTATAGCGCGCCGTTTTTCATCATTTTTGAGGATTTGAAAAAAATGACGAAATGACAAAAACGATGGGTTATAGCCCATGTTTTTTGAAATTTTGAAAAAAAAAGTTAGCCTCGTTTCTCATCATTTTGGACCATGGGCTATAGCCCATATCGTACGGCATACTATAGCGCGCCGTTTTTCATCATTTTTGAGGATTTGAAAAAAATGACGAAATGACAAAAACGATGGGTTATAGCCCATGTTTTTTGAAATTTTGAAAAAAAAAGTTAGCCTCGTTTCTCATCATTTTGGACCATTGGCTATAGCCCATATCGTACGGCATACTATAGCGCGCCGTTTTTCATCATTTTTGAGGATTTGAAAAAAATGACGAAATGACAAAAACGATGGGTTATAGCCCATGTTTTTTGAAATTTTGAAAAAAAAAGTTAGCCTCGTTTCTCATCATTTTGGACCATGGGCTATAGCCCATATCGTACGGCATACTATAGCGCGCCGTTTTTCATCATTTTTGAGGATTTGAAAAAAATGACGAAATGACAAAAACGATAGGTTATAGCCCATGTTTTTTGAAATTTTGAAAAAAAAAGTTAGCCTCGTTTCTCATCATTTTGGACCATTGGCTATAGCCCATATCGTACGGCATACTATAGCGCGCCGTTTTTCATCATTTTTGAGGATTTGAAAAAAATGACGAAATGACAAAAACGATGGGTTATAGCCCATGTTTTTAGAAATTTTGAAAAAAAAAGTTAGCCTCGTTTCTCATCATTTTGGACCATGGGCTATAGCCCATATCGTACGGCATACTATAGCGCGCCGTTTTTCATCATTTTTGAGGATTTGAAAAAAATGACGAAATGACAAAAACGATGGGTTATAGCCCATGTTTTTAGAAATTTTGGAAAAAAAAGTTAGCCTCGTTTCTCATCATTTTGGACCATGGGCTATAGCCCATATCGTACGGCATACTATAGCGCGCCGTTTTTCATCATTTTTGAGGATTTGAAAAAAATGACAAAAACGATGGGTTATAGCCCATGTTTTTTGAAATTTTGGAAAAAAAAGTTAGCCTCGTTTCTCATCATTTTGGACCATGGGCTATAGCCCATATCGTACGGCATACTATAGCGCGCCGTTTTTCATCATTTTTGACGATTTGAAAAAAAATGACGAAATTACAAAAACGATGGGTTATAGCCCATGTTTTTGAAATTTTGAAAAAAAAAGTTAGCCTCGTTTCTCATCATTTTGGACCATGGGCTATAGCCCATATCGTACGGCATACTATAGCGCGCCGTTTTTCATCATTTTTGAGGATTTGACAAAAATGACGAAATGACAAAAACGATGGGTTATAGCCCATGTTTTTGAAATTTTGGGGGAAAAAAAGTTAGCCTCGTTTCTCATCATTTTGGACCATGGGCTATAGCCCATATCGTACGGCATACTATAGCGCGCCGTTTTTCATCATTTTTGACGATTTGAAAAAAATGACAAAATGACAAAAACGATGGGTTATAGCCCATTGTTACATAATCGGGGAGTATGTTTATAGTTATGAGATGATAAAGTAATGATTATATTTATATATATATATATATATATATATATATCATATGATAACGTGGTTATGTTTGTATGTGTATATATATGTATATATAATATATCATGAATGGGTTGCATTGTACAGAGTGCTGATCAACACTTTCAGTCACAGGTCTGGTCTGCTGTGGGGCGTGGAGGCGGAGAAGAACCATCAACCTCCTTGCTGTCTGCCCACCTCCTAGTCACCAGGAGCCAATCCGCGCTCAGAGGACTAGACTGTGAAGACTACTTAGCAGCACCTGTGACATGCACTCATTGGCATTGTCTCTCAGTCACCTCATACTGAGCAGTACTTTGTCCGTGTAGGAGCTAGTTAAAACGCTCAAGATCAAATCTGTTTAATAAGCATAGGCCAGGGGCTAAACCTGTGTGTGGTCCCCTGAGCTTTATTTCGGTCATTGGTGGTTCAGAGCTTAAAGATACAACTGATTATAATTATATATATATATATATATATATATAGAGATATATAATATATAATATATACTTACGGCGTATCGGTGCGTACTTTTTGTAAATCTTTGTTAGGCAGTAGTTAGCGTAGACAGTTTAGGTAGATTGACTTTGTGTACATTTCATTTCATTCATTGGTTAGAGTTAGGTAAGAGTGTTGTGCGATACTTTAGAATAGGGCTAGATAGTTTTGATGGTTTCTTTGAGTTGCCCCATATAGCCTGTCTTTTCGTTTGTATTCCAGTTGTACATCTTTATTGTTTATTATTATGATACCTTATCCTTATAACGTGAATAAATAACAATTATCATGCCAGCCGTGTTGCATCCTCTTCTTATACCCCTAGACCTAAAAAGGGGAATGTAACACCCATGTTTTTTTAAATTTTGGAAAAAAAAGTTAGCCTCGTTTCTCATCATTTTGGACCATGGGCTATAGCCCATATCGTACGGCATACTATAGCGCGCCGTTTTTCATCATTTTTGATGATTTGACAATATTGAAAAAATGAAAAAAACGATGGGTTATATTGAAGCGTGCACCTACACACGCACAGGCGCACATGCGTATGCACACCTGGACCTGTAAATGAACAACACAAAAACTAAGGCACTGGTGTCGGACTTCTGGTTTACCGGAACGGGGTTCAACTCCCTGCAGTGCCCTGCTCAATGTGTTGTATTTACCGGAAAGGATGGGAAACATTAGCAAATTGCGGAGTGTTAGAAAAAAAAGGATGGGTTATTTTTTATAATAAAACCTTTTTTCCGCAATTTCCAATTTCCGCAATTTCCGCAATTTCCAATTTCCGCAATTTCCAATTTCCGCAATTTCCGCAATTGCCAATTTCCGCAATTTCCAAAATTTCCAAAATTTCCGCAATTTCCGCAATTTCCAATTTCCGCAATTTCCAATTTCCGCAATTTCCACAATTGCCAATTTCCGCAATTTCCACAATTTCCGCAATTTCCACAATTTCCACAATTTCCAATTTCCGCAATTTCCAATTTCCGCAATTTCCGCAATTTCCAATTTCCGCAATTTCCAATTTCCAATTTCCGCAATTTCCAATTTCCGCAATTTCCGCAATTCCCAAAATTTCCACAATTTCCGCAATTTCCGCAATTTCCAATTTCCGCAATTTCAAATTTCCGCAATTTCCGCAATTGCCAATTTCCGCAATTTCCGCAATTTCCACAATTTCCGCAATTTCCGCAATTTCCAATTTACGCAATTTCCAATTTCCGCAATTTCCACAATTGCCAATTTCCGCAATTTCCACAATTTCCAATTTCCGCAATTTCCGCAATTGCCAATTTCCGCAATTTCCACAATTTCAAATTTCCGCAATTTCCAATTTCCGCAATTTCCGCAATTTCCAATTTCCGCAATTTCCGCAATTCCCAAAATTTCCACAATTTCCGCAATTTCCGCAATTTCCAATTTCCGCAATTTCCAATTTCCGCAATTTCCGCAATTGCCAATTTCCGCAATTTCCAAAATTTCCACAATTTCCGCAATTTCCGCAATTTCCAATTTCCGCAATTTCCAATTTCCGCAATTTCCACAATTGCCAATTTCCGCAATTTCCACAATTTCCAATTTCCGCAATTTCCGCAATTGCCAATTTCCACAATTTCCAATTTCCGCAATTTCCGCAATTTCCAATTTCCGCAATTTCCGCAATTCCCAAAATTTCCACAATTTCCGCAATTTCCAAAATTTCCAATTTTCGCAATTTCCGCAATTGCCAATTTCCGCAATTTCCAATTTCCGCAATTTCCACAATTGCCAATTTCCGCAATTTCCACAATTTCCGCAATTTCCACAATTTCCACAATTTCCAATTTCCGCAATTTCCAATTTCCGCAATTTCCGCAATTTCCAATTTCCGCAATTTCCAATTTCCAATTTCCGCAATTTCCAATTTCCGCAATTTCCGCAATTCCCAAAATTTCCACAATTTCCGCAATTTCCACAATTTCCAATTTCCGCAATTTCCAAAATTTCCACAATTTCCGCAATTTCCGCAATTTCCAATTTCCGCAATTTCCAATTTCCGCAATTTCCACAATTGCCAATTTCCGCAATTTCCACAATTTCCAATTTCCGCAATTTCCGCAATTGCCAATTTCCGCAATTTCCAATTTCCGCAATTTCCACAATTGCCAATTTCCGCAATTTCCACAATTTCCAATTTCCGCAATTTCCAATTTCCGCAATTTCCACAATTGCCAATTTCCGCAATTTCCACAATTGCCAATTTCCGCAATTTCCACAATTTCCAATTTCCGCAATTTCCGCAATTGCCAATTTCCGCAATTTCCACAATTTCAAATTTCCTCAATTTCCAATTTCCGCAATTTCCGCAATTTCCAATTTCCGCAATTTCCGCAATTCCCAAAATTTCCACAATTTCCGCAATTTCCGCAATTTCCAATTTCCGCAATTTCCAATTTCCGCAATTTCCGCAATTGCCAATTTCCGCAATTTCCAAAATTTCCACAATTTCCGCAATTTCCAATTTCCGCAATTTCCAATTTCCGCAATTTACAATTTCCGCAATTTCCACAATTGCCAATATCCGCAATTTCCACAATTTCCGCAATTTCCACAATTTCCACAATTTCCAATTTCCGCAATTTCCAATTTCCGCAATTTCCAATTTCCGCAATTTCCGCATTTCCCAAAATTTCCACAATTTCCGCAATTTCCGCAATTTCCAATTTCCGCAATTTCCAAAATTTCCACAATTTCCGCAATTTCCGCAATTTCCAATTTCCGCAATTTCCAATTTCCGCAATTTCCACAATTGCCAATTTCCGCAATTTCGACAATTTCCAATTTCCGCAATTTCCGCAATTTCAAATTTCCGCAATTTCCAATTTCCGCAATTTCCGCAATTTCCAATTTCCGCAATTTCCAATTTCCGCAATTTCCGCAATTGCCAATTTCCAAAATTTCCACAATTTCCGCAATTTCCGCAATTTCCAATTTCCGCAATTTCCAATTTCCGCAATTTCCACAATTGCCAATTTCCGCAATTTCCACAATTTCCAATTTCCGCAATTTCCGCAATTTCCAAAATTTCAAATTTTCGCAATTTACGCAATTGCCAATTTCTGCAATTTCCAATTTCCGCAATTTCCGCAATTTCCAATTTCCGCAATTTCCGTAATTTCCGCAATTTCCACAATTTCCACAATTTCCAATTTCCGCAATTTCCAATTTCCGCAATTTCCACAATTTCCAAATTGCGGAAGAAATTTCGGAAATTTGAAATTGTGGAAATTGTGGAAATTGTGGAAATTGCAGAAATTGGAAATTGTGGAAATTGCAGAAATTGGAAATTGTGGAAATTGTGGAAATTGGCAATTGTGGAAATTACAGAAATTGGAAATTGTGGAAATTGCGGAAATTGGCAATTTCGGAAATTGCGGAAATTGCGGAAATTGGAAATTGCGGAAATTGGAAATTGTGGAAATTGCGGAAATTGCGGAAATTGCGGAAATTGCGGAAATTGCGGAAATTGCGGAAATTGCGGAAATTGCGGAAATTGGAAATTGCGGAAATTGCGGAAATTGGCAATTGCGGAAATTGGCAATTGCGGAAATTGCGGAAATTGGAAATTGTGGAAATTGCGGGAATTGGCAATTGTGGAAATTGCGGAAATTGGAAATTGCGGAAATTGGAAATTGTGGAAATTGCGGAAATTTGGAAATTGTGTAAATTGTGGAAATTGCGGAAATTGCGGAAATTGCGGAAATTGGAAATTGCGGAAATTGCGGAAATTGCGGAAATTGGAAATTGTGGAAATTGCGGAAATTGGCAATTGCGGAAATTACGGAAATTGGAAATTTTGGAAATTGCGGAAATTGGAAATTTCCGCAATTGGAAATTGCGAAAATTGGAAATTGCGGAAATTGGAAATTGCGGAAATTGCGGAAATTGTGGAAATTTTGGAAATTGCGGAAATTGGCAATTGCGGAAATTGCGGAAATTGGAAATTGCGGAAATTGGAAATTGCGGAAATTGGAAATTGCGGAAATTGCGGAAATTGGAAATTGCGGAAATTGGAAATTGTGGAAATTGCGGAAATTGGCAATTGCGGAAATTGCGGAAATTGGAAATTGTGGAAATTGCGGAAATTGGCAATTGTGGAAATTGCGGAAATAATTTACCTGCAAAATAATTTGCCTGCTAAATAATTTGCCAAAATAATTTGCCAAAAAGTATTTTGTAAAAAGTATTTTGTAAAAAGTATTTTTAAAAGTATTTTGTAAAAAGTATTTTGTAAAATAATTTGCCTGCAAAATAATTTGCCTGCAAAATATTTTGCCCCCCAAAATAATTTGCCAAAATAATTTGCCAAAATAATTTGCCAAAAAATAATTTGCCAAAAAATAATTTGCCAAAAAATAATTTGCCAAAATAATTTGCCAAAAAGTATTTTGTAAAAAGTATTTTGTAAAAAGTATTTTGTAAAAAGTATTTTGTAAAAAGTATTTTGTAAAATAATTTGCCTGCAAAATAATTTGCCTGCAAAATAATTTGCCTGCAAAATAATTTGCCAAAACCCTAATAATTTGCCTAAAAAAATAATTTGCCTGCAAAATAATTTGCCAAAATAATTTGCCAAAATAATTTGCCAAAAAGTATTTTGCAAAAAGTATTTTGTAAAAAGTATTTTGTAAAAAGTATTTTGTAAAAAGTATTTTGTAAAAAGTATTTTGCCTGCAAAATAATTTGCCTGCAAAATAATTTGCCTGCTAAATAATTTGCCTGCAAAATAATTTGCCAAAACCCTAATAATTTGCCTAAAAAAATAATTTGCCTGCTATATAATTTGCCAAAAAATAATTTGCCTGCAAAATAATTTGCCTGCAAAATAATTTGCCAAAAAATAATTTGCCAAAATAATTTGCCAAAAATTATTTTGTAAAAAGTATTTTGTAAAAAGTATTTTGTAAAAAGTATTTTGTAAAAAGTATTTTGTAAAATAATTTGCCTGCAAAATAATTTGCCTGCAAAATAATTTGCCTGCTAAATAATTTGCCAAAATAATTTGCCAAAAAGTATTTTGTAAAAAGTATTTTGTAAAAAGTATTTTTAAAAGTATTTTGTAAAAAGTATTTTGTAAAAAGTATTTTGTAAAAAGTATTTTGTAAAAAGTATTTTGTAAAATAATTTGCCTGCAAAATAATTTGCCTGCAAAATAATTTGCGTGCAAAATAATTTGCCAAAACCCTAATAATTTGCCTAAAAAAATAATTTGCCTGCAAAATAATTTGCCAAAATAATTTGCCAAAATAATTTGCCAAAAAGTATTTTGCAAAAAGTATTTTGTAAAAAGTATTTTGTAAAAAGTATTTTGTAAAAAGTATTTTGTAAAAAGTATTTTGTAAAAAGTATTTTTATTCTGCAAAATAATTTGCCTGCAAAATAATTTGCCCCCCAAAATAATTTGCCAAAATAATTTGCCAACAAGTATTTTGCAAAAAGTATTTTGTAAAAAGTATTTTGTAAAAAGTATTTTGTAAAAAGTATTTTGTAAAAAGTATTTTGTAAAAAGTATTTTGCTAAATAATTTGCCTGCAAAATAATTTGCCTGCAAAATAATTTGCCAAAATAATTTGCCTGCTAAATAATTTGCCTGCTAAATAATTTGCCTGCAAAATAATTTGCCAAAAAATAATTTGCCAAAATAATTTGCCAAAAAGTATTTTGTAAAAAGTATTTTGTAAAAAGTATTTTGTAAAATAATTTGCCTGCAAAATAATTTGCCTGCAAAATAATTTGCCAAAACCCCAATAATTTGCCTGCAAAATAATTTGCCTGCAAAATAATTTGCCTGCTAAATAATTTGCCAAAAAATAATTTGCCAAAAAATAATTTGCCAAAATAATTTGCCAAAAAGTATTTTGTAAAAAGTATTTTGTAAAATAATTTGCCTGCAAAATAATTTGCCTGCAAAATAATTTGCCAAAACCCTAATAATTTGCCTAAAAAAATAATTTGCCTGCAAAATAATTTGCCTGCAAAATAATTTGCCCCCCAAAATAATTTGCCAAAATAATTTGCCAAAAAGTATTTTGCAAAAAGTATTTTGTAAAAAGTATTTTGTAAAAAGTATTTTGTAAAAAGTATTTTGTAAAAAGTATTTAATAATTTGCCTGCAAAATAATTTGCCTGCAAAATAATTTGCCTGCAAAATAATTTGCCTGCAAAATAATTTGCCAAAACCCTAATAATTTGCCTAAAAAAATAATTTGCCTGCAAAATAATTTGCCTGCAAAATAATTTGCCAAAACCCTAATAATTTGCCTAAAAAAATAATTTGCCTGCAAAATAATTTGCCTGCAAAATAATTTGCCTCCAAAATAATTTGCCTGCAAAATAATTTGCCTGCAAAATAATTTGCCAAAAAATAATTTGCCTGCAAAATAATTTGCCTGCAAAATAATTTGCCTGCAAAATAATTTGCCAAAATAATTTGCCAAAACCCTAATAATTTGCCTGCAAAATAATTTGCCTGCAAAATAATTTGCCTGCGAAATAATTTGCCAAAACCCTAATAATTTGCCTAAAAAAATAATTTGCCAAAACCCTAATAATTTGCCTGCAAAATAATTTGCCTGCAAAATAATTTGCCTGCAAAATAATTTGCCTGCAAAATATTTTGCCTGCTAAATAATTTGCCTGCAAAATAATTTGCCTGCAAAATAATTTGCCTGCTAAATAATTTGCCTGCAAAATAATTTGCCAAAACCCTAATAATTTGCCTAAAAAAATAATTTGCCTGCTAAATAATTTGCCAAAAAATAATTTGCCTGCAAAATAATTTGCCTGCAAAATAATTTGCCAAAAAATAATTTGCCAAAATAATTTGCCAAAAAGTATTTTGTAAAAAGTATTTTGTAAAAAGTATTTTGTAAAATAATTTGCCTGCAAAATAATTTGCCTGCAAAATAATTTGCCTGCAAAATAATTTGCCTGCTAAATAATTTGCCAAAATAATTTGCCAAAAAGTATTTTGTAAAAAGTATTTTGTAAAAAGTATTTTGTAAAAAGTATTTTTAAAAGTATTTTGTAAAAAGTATTTTGTAAAATAATTTGCCTGCAAAATAATTTGCCTGCAAAATATTTTGCCCCCCAAAATAATTTGCCCCCCAAAATAATTTGCCAAAATAATTTGCCAAAATAATTTGCCTGCTAAATAATTTGCCAAAAAATAATTTGCCAAAAAATAATTTGCCAAAAAGTATTTTGTAAAAAGTATTTTGTAAAAAGTATTTTGTAAAAAGTATTTTGTAAAAAGTATTTTGTAAAAAGTATTTTGTAAAAAGTATTTTGTAAAAAGTATTTTGTAAAATAATTTGCCTGCAAAATAATTTGCCTGCAAAATAATTTGCCAAAACCCTAATAATTTGCCTAAAAAAATAATTTGCCTGCAAAATAATTTGCCAAAATAATTTGCCAAAAAGTATTTTGCAAAAAGTATTTTGTAAAAAGTATTTTGTAAAAAGTATTTTGTAAAAAGTATTTTGCCTGCAAAATAATTTGCCTGCAAAATAATTTGCCCCCCAAAATAATTTGCCAAAATAATTTGCCAAAAAGTATTTTGCAAAAAGTATTTTGTAAAAAGTATTTTGTAAAAAGTATTTTGTAAAAAGTATTTTGTAAAAAGTATTTTGTAAAATAATATGCCTGCAAAATAATTTGCCTGCAAAATAATTTGCCTGCAAAATAATTTGCCTGCAAAATAATTTGCCTGCAAAATAATTTGCCTGCAAAATAATTTGCCTGCAAAATAATTTGCCTGCAAAATAATTTGCCAAGATAATTTGCCTGCAAAATAATTTGCCTGCTAAATAATTTGCCTGCTAAATAATTTGCCAAAAAATAATTTGCCAAAATAATTTGCCAAAAAGTATTTTGTAAAAAGTATTTTGTAAAAAGATTTTGTAAAAAGTATTTTGTAAAAAGTATTTTGTAAAATAATTTGCCTGCAAAATAATTTGCCTGCAAAATAATTTGCCAAAACCCTAATAATTTGCCTAAAAAAATAATTTGCCTGCAAAATAATTTGCCTGCAAAATAATTTGCCTGCAAAATAATTTGCCTCCAAAATAATTTGCCTGCAAAATAATTTGCCTGCAAAATAATTTGCCTGCAAAATAATTTGCCTGCAAAATAATTTGCCAAAACCCTAATAATTTGCCTGCAAAATAATTTGCCTGCAAAATAATTTGCCTGCAAAATAATTTGCCAAAACCCTAATAATTTGCCTAAAAAAATAATTTGCCAAAACCCTAATAATTTGCCTGCAAAATAATTTGCCTGCCAAATAATTTGCCTGCAAAATAATTTGCCTGCAAAATAATTTGCCAAAATAATTTGCCTGCAAAATAATTTGCCAAGATAATTTGCCTGCAAAATAATTTGCCTGCAAAATAATTTGCCTGCAAAATAATTTGCCTGCAAAATAATTTGCCAAAGCCTGCTAAATAATTTGCCTGCAAAATAATTTGCCAAAATAATTTGCCAAAACCCTAATAATTTGCCTGCAAAATAATTTGCCTGCAAAATAATTTGCCTGCAAAATAATTTGCCAAAATAATTTGCCAAAACCCTAATAATTTGCCTGCAAAATAATTTGCCTGCAAAATAATTTGCCTGCGAAATAATTTGCCAAAACCCTAATAATTTGCCTAAAAAAATAATTTGCCAAAACCCTAATAATTTGCCTGCAAAATAATTTGCCTGCAAAATAATTTGCCTGCAAAATAATTTGCCTGCAAAATATTTTGCCAGAAATTGGAAATTGTGGAAATTGCGGAAATTGGCAATTTCGGAAATTGCGGAAATTGCGGAAATTGGAAATTGCGGAAATTGGAAATTGTGGAAATTGCGGAAATTGCGGAAATTGCGGAAATTGCGGAAATTGCGGAAATTGCGGAAATTGCGGAAATTGCGGAAATTGCGGAAATTGGAAATTGCGGAAATTGCGGAAATTGGCAATTGCGGAAATTGGCAATTGCGGAAATTGGAAATTGTGGAAATTGCGGAAATTGGCAATTGTGGAAATTGCGGAAATTGGAAATTGCGGAAATTGGAAATTGTGGAAATTGCGGAAATTTGGAAATTGTGTAAATTGTGGAAATTGCGGAAATTGCGGAAATTGCGGAAATTGGAAATTGCGGAAATTGCGGAAATTGCGGAAATTGGAAATTGTGGAAATTGCGGAAATTGGCAATTGCGGAAATTACGGAAATTGGAAATTTTGGAAATTGCGGAAATTGGAAATTTCCGCAATTGGAAATTGCGAAAATTGGAAATTGCGGAAATTGGAAATTGCGGAAATTGCGGAAATTGTGGAAATTTTGGAAATTGCGGAAATTGGCAATTGCGGAAATTGCGGAAATTGGAAATTGCGGAAATTGGAAATTGCGGAAATTGGAAATTGCGGAAATTGCGGAAATTGGAAATTGCGGAAATTGGAAATTGTGGAAATTGCGGAAATTGGCAATTGCGGAAATTGCGGAAATTGGAAATTGTGGAAATTGCGGAAATTGGCAATTGTGGAAATTGCGGAAATAATTTACCTGCAAAATAATTTGCCTGCTAAATAATTTGCCAAAATAATTTGCCAAAAAGTATTTTGTAAAAAGTATTTTGTAAAAAGTATTTTTAAAAGTATTTTGTAAAAAGTATTTTGTAAAATAATTTGCCTGCAAAATAATTTGCCTGCAAAATATTTTGCCCCCCAAAATAATTTGCCCCCCAAAATAATTTGCCAAAATAATTTGCCAAAATAATTTGCCAAAATAATTTGCCAAAAAATAATTTGCCAAAAAATAATTTGCCAAAAAATAATTTGCCAAAATAATTTGCCAAAAAGTATTTTGTAAAAAGTATTTTGTAAAAAGTATTTTGTAAAAAGTATTTTGTAAAAAGTATTTTGTAAAATAATTTGCCTGCAAAATAATTTGCCTGCAAAATAATTTGCCTGCAAAATAATTTGCCAAAACCCTAATAATTTGCCTAAAAAAATAATTTGCCTGCAAAATAATTTGCCAAAATAATTTGCCAAAATAATTTGCCAAAAAGTATTTTGCAAAAAGTATTTTGTAAAAAGTATTTTGTAAAAAGTATTTTGTAAAAAGTATTTTGTAAAAAGTATTTTGCCTGCAAAATAATTTGCCTGCAAAATAATTTGCCTGCTAAATAATTTGCCTGCAAAATAATTTGCCAAAACCCTAATAATTTGCCTAAAAAAATAATTTGCCTGCTATATAATTTGCCAAAAAATAATTTGCCTGCAAAATAATTTGCCTGCAAAATAATTTGCCAAAAAATAATTTGCCAAAATAATTTGCCAAAAAGTATTTTGTAAAAAGTATTTTGTAAAAAGTATTTTGTAAAAAGTATTTTGTAAAATAATTTGCCTGCAAAATAATTTGCCTGCAAAATAATTTGCCTGCTAAATAATTTGCCAAAATAATTTGCCAAAAAGTATTTTGTAAAAAGTATTTTGTAAAAAGTATTTTTAAAAGTATTTTGTAAAAAGTATTTTGTAAAAAGTATTTTGTAAAAAGTATTTTGTAAAAAGTATTTTGTAAAATAATTTGCCTGCAAAATAATTTGCCTGCAAAATAATTTGCGTGCAAAATAATTTGCCAAAACCCTAATAATTTGCCTAAAAAAATAATTTGCCTGCAAAATAATTTGCCAAAATAATTTGCCAAAATAATTTGCCAAAAAGTATTTTGCAAAAAGTATTTTGTAAAAAGTATTTTGTAAAAAGTATTTTGTAAAAAGTATTTTGTAAAAAGTATTTTGTAAAAAGTATTTTGTAAAAAGTATTTTTATTCTGCAAAATAATTTGCCTGCAAAATAATTTGCCCCCCAAAATAATTTGCCAAAATAATTTGCCAACAAGTATTTTGCAAAAAGTATTTTGTAAAAAGTATTTTGTAAAAAGTATTTTGTAAAAAGTATTTTGTAAAAAGTATTTTGTAAAAAGTATTTTGCAAAATAATTTGCCTGCAAAATAATTTGCCTGCAAAATAATTTGCCAAAATAATTTGCCTGCTAAATAATTTGCCTGCTAAATAATTTGCCTGCAAAATAATTTGCCAAAAAATAATTTGCCAAAATAATTTGCCAAAAAGTATTTTGTAAAAAGTATTTTGTAAAAAGTATTTTGTAAAATAATTTGCCTGCAAAATAATTTGCCTGCAAAATAATTTGCCAAAACCCCAATAATTTGCCTGCAAAATAATTTGCCTGCAAAATAATTTGCCTGCTAAATAATTTGCCAAAAAATAATTTGCCAAAAAATAATTTGCCAAAATAATTTGCCAAAAAGTATTTTGTAAAAAGTATTTTGTAAAATAATTTGCCTGCAAAATAATTTGCCTGCAAAATAATTTGCCAAAACCCTAATAATTTGCCTAAAAAAATAATTTGCCTGCAAAATAATTTGCCTGCAAAATAATTTGCCCCCCAAAATAATTTGCCAAAATAATTTGCCAAAAAGTATTTTGCAAAAAGTATTTTGTAAAAAGTATTTTGTAAAAAGTATTTTGTAAAAAGTATTTTGTAAAAAGTATTTAATAATTTGCCTGCAAAATAATTTGCCTGCAAAATAATTTGCCTGCAAAATAATTTGCCTGCAAAATAATTTGCCTGCTAAATAATTTGCCAAAAAATAATTTGCCAAAAAATAATTTGCCAAAAAATAATTTGCCAAAATAATTTGCCAAAAAGTATTTTGTAAAAAGTATTTTGTAAAAAGTATTTTGTAAAAAGTATTTTGTAAAAAGTATATTTTAAAAAGTATTTTGTAAAATAATTTGCCTGCAAAATAATTTGCCAAAACCCTAATAATTTGCCTAAAAAAATAATTTGCCTGCAAAATAATTTGCCAAAAAATAATTTGCCTGCAAAATAATTTGCCTGCAAAATAATTTGCCAAAAAATAATTTGCCAAAATAATTTGCCAAAAAGTATTTTGTAAAAAGTATTTTGTAAAAAGTATTTTGTAAAAAGTATTTTGTAAAATAATTTGCCTGCAAAATAATTTGCCTGCAAAATAATTTGCCTGCTAAATAATTTGCCAAAATAATTTGCCAAAAAGTATTTTGTAAAAAGTATTTTGTAAAAAGTATTTTTAAAAGTATTTTGTAAAAAGTATTTTGTAAAATAATTTGCCTGCAAAATAATTTGCCTGCAAAATATTTTGCCCCCCAAAATAATTTGCCCCCCAAAATAATTTGCCAAAATAATTTGCCAAAATAATTTGCCTGCTAAATAATTTGCCAAAAAATAATTTGCCAAAAAATAATTTGCCAAAATAATTTGCCAAAAAGTATTTTGTAAAAAGTATTTTGTAAAAAGTATTTTGTAAAAAGTATTTTGTAAAAAGTATTTTGTAAAAAGTATTTTGTAAAAAGTATTTTGTAAAAAGTATTTTGTAAAAAGTATTTTGTAAAAAGTATTTTGTAAAAAGTATTTTGTAAAATAATTTGCCTGCAAAATAATTTGCCTGCAAAATAATTTGCCAAAACCCTAATAATTTGCCTAAAAAAATAATTTGCCTGCAAAATAATTTGCCAAAATAATTTGCCAAAAAGTATTTTGCAAAAAGTATTTTGTAAAAAGTATTTTGTAAAAAGTATTTTGTAAAAAGTATTTTGCCTGCAAAATAATTTGCCTGCAAAATAATTTGCCCCCCAAAATAATTTGCCAAAATAATTTGCCAAAAAGTATTTTGCAAAAAGTATTTTGTAAAAAGTATTTTGTAAAAAGTATTTTGTAAAAAGTATTTTGTAAAATAATATGCCTGCAAAATAATTTGCCTGCAAAATAATTTGCCTGCAAAATAATTTGCCTGCAAAATAATTTGCCTGCAAAATAATTTGCCAAGATAATTTGCCTGCAAAATAATTTGCCTGCTAAATAATTTGCCTGCTAAATAATTTGCCAAAAAATAATTTGCCAAAATAATTTGCCAAAAAGTATTTTGTAAAAAGTATTTTGTAAAAAGATTTTGTAAAAAGTATTTTGTAAAAAGTATTTTGTAAAATAATTTGCCTGCAAAATAATTTGCCTGCAAAATAATTTGCCAAAACCCTAATAATTTGCCTAAAAAAATAATTTGCCTGCAAAATAATTTGCCTGCAAAATAATTTGCCTCCAAAATAATTTGCCTGCAAAATAATTTGCCTGCAAAATAATTTGCCAAAAAATAATTTGCCTGCAAAATAATTTGCCTGCAAAATAATTTGCCTGCAAAATAATTTGCCAAAATAATTTGCCAAAACCCTAATAATTTGCCTGCAAAATAATTTGCCTGCAAAATAATTTGCCTGCGAAATAATTTGCCAAAACCCTAATAATTTGCCTAAAAAAATAATTTGCCAAAACCCTAATAATTTGCCTGCAAAATAATTTGCCTGCAAAATA
Organism: Protomyctophum bolini; assembly: GCF_963924005.1. Lineage (NCBI taxonomy): Eukaryota > Metazoa > Chordata > Actinopteri > Myctophiformes > Myctophidae > Protomyctophum > Protomyctophum bolini. The sequence goes on from NW_027665808.1 coordinate 27,826, forward strand.
ATTTGCCTGCAAAATAATTTGCCTGCAAAATATTTTGCCTGCTAAATAATTTGCCTGCAAAATAATTTGCCTGCAAAATAATTTGCCTGCTAAATAATTTGCCTGCAAAATAATTTGCCAAAACCCTAATAATTTGCCTAAAAAAATAATTTGCCTGCTAAATAATTTGCCAAAAAATAATTTGCCTGCAAAATAATTTGCCTGCAAAATAATTTGCCAAAAAATAATTTGCCAAAATAATTTGCCAAAAAGTATTTTGTAAAAAGTATTTTGTAAAAAGTATTTTGTAAAATAATTTGCCTGCAAAATAATTTGCCTGCAAAATAATTTGCCTGCAAAATAATTTGCCTGCTAAATAATTTGCCAAAATAATTTGCCAAAAAGTATTTTGTAAAAAGTATTTTGTAAAAAGTATTTTTAAAAGTATTTTGTAAAAAGTATTTTGTAAAATAATTTGCCTGCAAAATAATTTGCCTGCAAAATATTTTGCCCCCCAAAATAATTTGCCCCCCAAAATAATTTGCCAAAATAATTTGCCAAAATAATTTGCCTGCTAAATAATTTGCCAAAAAATAATTTGCCAAAAAATAATTTGCCAAAAAGTATTTTGTAAAAAGTATTTTGTAAAAAGTATTTTGTAAAAAGTATTTTGTAAAAAGTATTTTGTAAAAAGTATTTTGTAAAAAGTATTTTGTAAAAAGTATTTTGTAAAAAGTATTTTGTAAAATAATTTGCCTGCAAAATAATTTGCCTGCAAAATAATTTGCCAAAACCCTAATAATTTGCCTAAAAAAATAATTTGCCTGCAAAATAATTTGCCAAAATAATTTGCCAAAAAGTATTTTGCAAAAAGTATTTTGTAAAAAGTATTTTGTAAAAAGTATTTTGTAAAAAGTATTTTGCCTGCAAAATAATTTGCCTGCAAAATAATTTGCCCCCCAAAATAATTTGCCAAAATAATTTGCCAAAAAGTATTTTGCAAAAAGTATTTTGTAAAAAGTATTTTGTAAAAAGTATTTTGTAAAAAGTATTTTGTAAAATAATATGCCTGCAAAATAATTTGCCTGCAAAATAATTTGCCTGCAAAATAATTTGCCTGCAAAATAATTTGCCTGCAAAATAATTTGCCTGCAAAATAATTTGCCTGCAAAATAATTTGCCTGCAAAATAATTTGCCAAGATAATTTGCCTGCAAAATAATTTGCCTGCTAAATAATTTGCCTGCTAAATAATTTGCCAAAAAATAATTTGCCAAAATAATTTGCCAAAAAGTATTTTGTAAAAAGTATTTTGTAAAAAGATTTTGTAAAAAGTATTTTGTAAAAAGTATTTTGTAAAATAATTTGCCTGCAAAATAATTTGCCTGCAAAATAATTTGCCAAAACCCTAATAATTTGCCTAAAAAAATAATTTGCCTGCAAAATAATTTGCCTGCAAAATAATTTGCCTGCAAAATAATTTGCCTCCAAAATAATTTGCCTGCAAAATAATTTGCCTGCAAAATAATTTGCCTGCAAAATAATTTGCCTGCAAAATAATTTGCCAAAACCCTAATAATTTGCCTGCAAAATAATTTGCCTGCAAAATAATTTGCCTGCAAAATAATTTGCCAAAACCCTAATAATTTGCCTAAAAAAATAATTTGCCAAAACCCTAATAATTTGCCTGCAAAATAATTTGCCTGCCAAATAATTTGCCTGCAAAATAATTTGCCTGCAAAATAATTTGCCAAAATAATTTGCCTGCAAAATAATTTGCCAAGATAATTTGCCTGCAAAATAATTTGCCTGCAAAATAATTTGCCTGCAAAATAATTTGCCTGCAAAATAATTTGCCAAAGCCTGCTAAATAATTTGCCTGCAAAATAATTTGCCAAAATAATTTGCCAAAACCCTAATAATTTGCCTGCAAAATAATTTGCCTGCAAAATAATTTGCCTGCAAAATAATTTGCCAAAATAATTTGCCAAAACCCTAATAATTTGCCTGCAAAATAATTTGCCTGCAAAATAATTTGCCTGCGAAATAATTTGCCAAAACCCTAATAATTTGCCTAAAAAAATAATTTGCCAAAACCCTAATAATTTGCCTGCAAAATAATTTGCCTGCAAAATAATTTGCCTGCAAAATAATTTGCCTGCAAAATATTTTGCCTGCTAAATAATTTGCCTGCAAAATAATTTGCCTGCTAAATAATTTGCCTGCTAAATAATTTGCCTGCAAAATAATTTGCCAAAACCCTAATAATTTGCCTAAAAAAATAATTTGCCTGCTAAATAATTTGCCAAAAAATAATTTGCCTGCAAAATAATTTGCCTGCAAAATAATTTGCCAAAAAATAATTTGCCAAAATAATTTGCCAAAAAGTATTTTGTAAAAAGTATTTTGTAAAAAGTATTTTGTAAAAAGTATTTTGTAAAAAGTATTTTGTAAAATAATTTGCCTGCAAAATAATTTGCCTGCAAAATAATTTGCCTGCTAAATAATTTGCCAAAATAATTTGCCAAAAAGTATTTTGTAAAAAGTATTTTGTAAAAAGTATTTTGTAAAAAGTATTTTGTAAAAAGTATTTTTAAAAGTATTTTGTAAAAAGTATTTTGTAAAATAATTTGCCTGCAAAATAATTTGCCTGCAAAATATTTTGCCCCCCAAAATAATTTGCCCCCCAAAATAATTTGCCAAAATAATTTGCCAAAATAATTTGCCTGCTAAATAATTTGCCAAAAAATAATTTGCCAAAAAATAATTTGCCAAAATAATTTGCCAAAAAGTATTTTGTAAAAAGTATTTTGTAAAAAGTATTTTGTAAAAAGTATTTTGTAAAAAGTATTTTGTAAAATAATTTGCCTGCAAAATAATTTGCCTGCAAAATAATTTGCCAAAAGCCTAATAATTTGCCTAAAAAAATAATTTGCCTGCAAAATAATTTGCCAAAATAATTTGCCAAAATAATTTGCCAAAAAGTATTTTGCAAAAAGTATTTTGTAAAAAGTATTTTGTAAAAAGTATTTTGTAAAATAATATGCCTGCAAAATAATTTGCCTGCAAAATAATTTGCCTGCAAAATAATTTGCCTGCAAAATAATTTGCCTGCAAAATAATTTGCCAAGATAATTTGCCTGCAAAATAATTTGCCTGCTAAATAATTTGCCTGCAAAATAATTTGCCAAAGCCTGCTAAATAATTTGCCTGCAAAATAATTTGCCAAAATAATTTGCCAAAACCCTAATAATTTGCCTGCAAAATAATTTGCCTGCTAAATAATTTGCCTGCTAAATAATTTGCCTGCAAAATATTTTGCCTGCTAAATAATTTGCCTGCAAAATAATTTGCCTGCAAAATAATTTGCCTGCAAAATAATTTGCCAAAACCCTAATAATTTGCCTAAAAAAATAATTTGCCAAAACCCTAATAATATGCCTGCAAAATAATTTGCCTGCTAAATAATTTGCCTGCAAAATAATTTGCCTGCAAAATATTTTGCCTGCTAAATAATTTGCCTGCAAAATAATTTGCCTGCAAAATAATTTGCCTGCTAAATAATTTGCCTGCAAAATAATTTGCCAAAACCCTAATAATTTGCCTAAAAAAATAATTTGCCTGCTAAATAATTTGCCTGCAAAATAATTTGCCTGCAAAATAATTTGCCAAGATAATTTGCCAAGATAATTTGCCTGCAAAATAATTTGCCAAAACCCTAATAATATGCCTGCAAAATAATTTGCCTGCTAAATAATTTGCCTGCAAAATAATTTGCCTGCAAAATATTTTGCCTGCTAAATAATTTGCCTGCAAAATAATTTGCCTGCAAAATAATTTGCCTGCTAAATAATTTGCCTGCAAAATAATTTGCCAAAAGCCTAATAATTTGCCTAAAAAAATAATTTGCCTGCTAAATAATTTGCCTGCAAAATAATTTGCCTGCAAAATAATTTGCCAAGATAATTTGCCAAGATAATTTGCCTGCAAAATAATTTGCCAAAACCCTAATAATTTGCCTAAAAAAATAATTTGCCTGCAAAATAATTTGCCTGCAAAATAATTTGCCTGCAAAATAATTTGCCTGCTAAATAATTTGCCTGCAAAATAATTTGCCTGCAAAATATTTTGCCTGCTAAATAATTTGCCTGCAAAATAATTTGCCTGCAAAATAATTTGCCTGCTAAATAATTTGCCTGCAAAATAATTTGCCAAAACCCTAATAATTTGCCTAAAAAAATAATTTGCCTGCTAAATAATTTGCCTGCAAAATAATTTGCCTGCAAAATAATTTGCCAAAAAATAAGTATTTTTTAAAAAGTATTTTTTAAAAAGTATTTTGTAAAAAGTATTTTGTAAAAAGTATTTTGTAAAATAATTTGCCTGCAAAATAATTTGCCTGCTAAATAATTTGCCTGCTAAATAATTTGCCAAAATAATTTGCCAAAATAATTTGCCAAAAAGTATTTTGTAAAAAGTATTTTGTAAAAAGTATTTTGTAAAAAGTATTTTGTAAAAAGTATTTTGTAAAAAGTATTTTGTAAAAAGTATTTTGTAAAAAGTATTTTGTAAAATAATATGCCTGCAAAATAATTTGCCAAAACCCTAATAATTTGCCTAAAAAAATAATTTGCCTGCAAAATAATTTGCCAAAACCCTAATAATTTGCCTAAAAAAATAATTTGCCTGCAAAATAATTTGCCAAAATAATTTGCCAAAATAATTTGCCAAAAAGTATTTTGCAAAAAGTATTTTGTAAAAAGTATTTTGTAAAAAGTATTTTGTAAAAAGTATTTTGTAAAATAATATGCCTGCAAAATAATTTGCCAAAACCCTAATAATTTGCCTAAAAAAATAATTTGCCTGCAAAATAATTTGCCAAAACCCTAATAATTTGCCTAAAAAAATAATTTGCCTGCAAAATAATTTGCCAAAATAATTTGCCAAAATAATTTGCCAAAAAGTATTTTGCAAAAAGTATTTTGTAAAAAGTATTTTGTAAAAAGTATTTTGCCTGCAAAATAATTTGCCTGCAAAATAATTTGCCCCCCAAAATAATTTGCCAAAATAATTTGCCAAAAAGTATTTTGCAAAAAGTATTTTGTAAAAAGTATTTTGTAAAAAGTATTTTGTAAAAAGTATTTTGTAAAATAATATGCCTGCAAAATAATTTGCCTGCAAAATAATTTGCCTGCAAAATAATTTGCCTGCAAAATAATTTGCCTGCTAAATAATTTGCCAAGATAATTTGCCTGCAAAATAATTTGCCTGCAAAATAATTTGCCTGCAAAATAATTTGCCAAGATAATTTGCCTGCAAAATAATTTGCCTGCTAAATAATTTGCCTGCAAAATAATTTGCCAAAGCCTGCTAAATAATTTGCCTGCAAAATAATTTGCCAAAATAATTTGCCAAAACCCTAATAATTTGCCTGCAAAATAATTTGCCTGCTAAATAATTTGCCTGCTAAATAATTTGCCTGCAAAATATTTTGCCTGCTAAATAATTTGCCTGCAAAATAATTTGCCTGCAAAATAATTTGCCTGCAAAATAATTTGCCAAAACCCTAATAATTTGCCTAAAAAAATAATTTGCCAAAACCCTAATAATATGCCTGCAAAATAATTTGCCTGCTAAATAATTTGCCTGCAAAATAATTTGCCTGCAAAATATTTTGCCTGCTAAATAATTTGCCTGCAAAATAATTTGCCTGCAAAATAATTTGCCTGCTAAATAATTTGCCTGCAAAATAATTTGCCAAAACCCTATAAATTTGCCTAAAAAAATAATTTGCCTGCAAAATAATTTGCCTGCAAAATAATTTGCCCCCCAAAATAATTTGCCAAAATAATTTGCCAACAAGTATTTTGCAAAAAGTATTTTGTAAAAAGTATTTTGTAAAAAGTATTTTGTAAAAAGTATTTTGTAAAATAATATGCCTGCAAAATAATTTGCCTGCAAAATAATTTGCCTGCAAAATAATTTGCCTGCAAAATAATTTGCCTGCTAAATAATTTGCCAAGATAATTTGCCTGCAAAATAATTTGCCAAGATAATTTGCCTGCAAAATAATTTGCCTGCTAAATAATTTGCCTGCAAAATAATTTGCCAAAGCCTGCTAAATAATTTGCCTGCAAAATAATTTGCCAAAATAATTTGCCAAAACCCTAATAATTTGCCTGCAAAATAATTTGCCTGCTAAATAATTTGCCTGCAAAATAATTTGCCTGCAAAATAATTTGCCCCCCAAAATAATTTGCCAAAATAATTTGCCAAAAAGTATTTTGCAAAAAGTATTTTGTAAAAAGTATTTTGTAAAAAGTATTTTGTAAAAAGTATTTTGCCTGCAAAATAATTTGCCTGCAAAATAATTTGCCCCCCAAAATAATTTGCCAAAATAATTTGCCAAAAAGTATTTTGCAAAAAGTATTTTGTAAAAAGTATTTTGTAAAAAGTATTTTGTAAAAAGTATTTTGTAAAATAATATGCCTGCAAAATAATTTGCCTGCAAAATAATTTGCCTGCAAAATAATTTGCCTGCAAAATAATTTGCCTGCAAAATAATTTGCCTGCAAAATAATTTGCCTGCAAAATAATTTGCCTGCAAAATAATTTGCCAAGATAATTTGCCTGCAAAATAATTTGCCTGCTAAATAATTTGCCTGCTAAATAATTTGCCAAAAAATAATTTGCCAAAATAATTTGCCAAAAAGTATTTTGTAAAAAGTATTTTGTAAAAAGATTTTGTAAAAAGTATTTTGTAAAAAGTATTTTGTAAAATAATTTGCCTGCAAAATAATTTGCCTGCAAAATAATTTGCCAAAACCCTAATAATTTGCCTAAAAAAATAATTTGCCTGCAAAATAATTTGCCTGCAAAATAATTTGCCTCCAAAATAATTTGCCTGCAAAATAATTTGCCTGCAAAATAATTTGCCTGCAAAATAATTTGCCTGCAAAATAATTTGCCAAAACCCTAATAATTTGCCTGCAAAATAATTTGCCTGCAAAATAATTTGCCTGCAAAATAATTTGCCAAAACCCTAATAATTTGCCTAAAAAAATAATTTGCCAAAACCCTAATAATTTGCCTGCAAAATAATTTGCCTGCCAAATAATTTGCCTGCAAAATAATTTGCCTGCTAAATAATTTGCCTGCTAAATAATTTGCCAAGATAATTTGCCTGCAAAATAATTTGCCAAGATAATTTGCCTGCAAAATAATTTGCCTGCTAAATAATTTGCCTGCAAAATAATTTGCCAAAGCCTGCTAAATAATTTGCCTGCAAAATAATTTGCCAAAATAATTTGCCAAAACCCTAATAATTTGCCTGCAAAATAATTTGCCTGCTAAATAATTTGCCTGCAAAATAATTTGCCAAAACCCTATAAATTTGCCTAAAAAAATAATTTGCCTGCAAAATAATTTGCCTGCAAAATAATTTGCCCCCCAAAATAATTTGCCAAAATAATTTGCCAAAAAGTATTTTGCAAAAAGTATTTTGTAAAAAGTATTTTGTAAAAAGTATTTTGTAAAAAGTATTTTGCCTGCAAAATAATTTGCCTGCAAAATAATTTGCCCCCCAAAATAATTTGCCAAAATAATTTGCCAAAAAGTATTTTGCAAAAAGTATTTTGTAAAAAGTATTTTGTAAAAAGTATTTTGTAAAAAGTATTTTGTAAAATAATATGCCTGCAAAATAATTTGCCTGCAAAATAATTTGCCTGCAAAATAATTTGCCTGCAAAATAATTTGCCTGCAAAATAATTTGCCTGCAAAATAATTTGCCTGCAAAATAATTTGCCTGCAAAATAATTTGCCTGCAAAATAATTTGCCAAGATAATTTGCCTGCAAAATAATTTGCCTGCTAAATAATTTGCCTGCTAAATAATTTGCCAAAAAATAATTTGCCAAAATAATTTGCCAAAAAGTATTTTGTAAAAAGTATTTTGTAAAAAGATTTTGTAAAAAGTATTTTGTAAAAAGTATTTTGTAAAATAATTTGCCTGCAAAATAATTTGCCTGCAAAATAATTTGCCAAAACCCTAATAATTTGCCTAAAAAAATAATTTGCCTGCAAAATAATTTGCCTGCAAAATAATTTGCCTCCAAAATAATTTGCCTGCAAAATAATTTGCCTGCAAAATAATTTGCCTGCAAAATAATTTGCCTGCAAAATAATTTGCCAAAACCCTAATAATTTGCCTGCAAAATAATTTGCCTGCAAAATAATTTGCCTGCAAAATAATTTGCCAAAACCCTAATAATTTGCCTAAAAAAATAATTTGCCAAAACCCTAATAATTTGCCTGCAAAATAATTTGCCTGCCAAATAATTTGCCTGCAAAATAATTTGCCTGCAAAATAATTTGCCAAAATAATTTGCCTGCAAAATAATTTGCCAAGATAATTTGCCTGCAAAATAATTTGCCTGCAAAATAATTTGCCTGCAAAATAATTTGCCTGCAAAATAATTTGCCAAAGCCTGCTAAATAATTTGCCTGCAAAATAATTTGCCAAAATAATTTGCCAAAACCCTAATAATTTGCCTGCAAAATAATTTGCCTGCAAAATAATTTGCCTGCAAAATAATTTGCCTGCAAAATAATTTGCCAAAATAATTTGCCAAAACCCTAATAATTTGCCTGCAAAATAATTTGCCTGCAAAATAATTTGCCTGCGAAATAATTTGCCAAAACCCTAATAATTTGCCTAAAAAAATAATTTGCCAAAACCCTAATAATTTGCCTGCAAAATAATTTGCCTGCAAAATAATTTGCCTGCAAAATAATTTGCCTGCAAAATATTTTGCCTGCTAAATAATTTGCCTGCAAAATAATTTGCCTGCAAAATAATTTGCCTGCTAAATAATTTGCCTGCAAAATAATTTGCCAAAACCCTAATAATTTGCCTAAAAAAATAATTTGCCTGCTAAATAATTTGCCAAAAAATAATTTGCCTGCAAAATAATTTGCCTGCAAAATAATTTGCCAAAAAATAATTTGCCAAAATAATTTGCCAAAAAGTATTTTGTAAAAAGTATTTTGTAAAAAGTATTTTGTAAAAAGTATTTTGTAAAAAGTATTTTGTAAAAAGTATTTTGTAAAATAATTTGCCTGCAAAATAATTTGCCTGCAAAATAATTTGCCTGCTAAATAATTTGCCAAAATAATTTGCCAAAAAGTATTTTGTAAAAAGTATTTTGTAAAAAGTATTTTGTAAAAAGTATTTTTAAAAGTATTTTGTAAAAAGTATTTTGTAAAATAATTTGCCTGCAAAATAATTTGCCTGCAAAATAATTTGCCTGCAAAATAATTTGCCAAGATAATTTGCCTGCAAAATAATTTGCCTGCTAAATAATTTGCCTGCTAAATAATTTGCCAAAAAATAATTTGCCAAAATAATTTGCCAAAAAGTATTTTGTAAAAAGTATTTTGTAAAAAGATTTTGTAAAAAGTATTTTGTAAAAAGTATTTTGTAAAATAATTTGCCTGCAAAATAATTTGCCTGCAAAATAATTTGCCAAAACCCTAATAATTTGCCTAAAAAAATAATTTGCCTGCAAAATAATTTGCCTGCAAAATAATTTGCCTCCAAAATAATTTGCCTGCAAAATAATTTGCCTGCAAAATAATTTGCCTGCAAAATAATTTGCCTGCAAAATAATTTGCCAAAACCCTAATAATTTGCCTGCAAAATAATTTGCCTGCAAAATAATTTGCCTGCAAAATAATTTGCCAAAACCCTAATAATTTGCCTAAAAAAATAATTTGCCAAAACCCTAATAATTTGCCTGCAAAATAATTTGCCTGCCAAATAATTTGCCTGCAAAATAATTTGCCTGCAAAATAATTTGCCTGCTAAATAATTTGCCAAGATAATTTGCCTGCAAAATAATTTGCCAAGATAATTTGCCTGCAAAATAATTTGCCTGCTAAATAATTTGCCTGCAAAATAATTTGCCAAAGCCTGCTAAATAATTTGCCTGCAAAATAATTTGCCAAAATAATTTGCCAAAACCCTAATAATTTGCCTGCAAAATAATTTGCCTGCTAAATAATTTGCCTGCAAAATAATTTGCCAAAACCCTATAAATTTGCCTAAAAAAATAATTTGCCTGCAAAATAATTTGCCTGCAAAATAATTTGCCCCCCAAAATAATTTGCCAAAATAATTTGCCAAAAAGTATTTTGCAAAAAGTATTTTGTAAAAAGTATTTTGTAAAAAGTATTTTGTAAAAAGTATTTTGCCTGCAAAATAATTTGCCTGCAAAATAATTTGCCCCCCAAAATAATTTGCCAAAATAATTTGCCAAAAAGTATTTTGCAAAAAGTATTTTGTAAAAAGTATTTTGTAAAAAGTATTTTGTAAAAAGTATTTTGTAAAATAATATGCCTGCAAAATAATTTGCCTGCAAAATAATTTGCCTGCAAAATAATTTGCCTGCAAAATAATTTGCCTGCAAAATAATTTGCCTGCAAAATAATTTGCCTGCAAAATAATTTGCCTGCAAAATAATTTGCCAAGATAATTTGCCTGCAAAATAATTTGCCTGCTAAATAATTTGCCTGCTAAATAATTTGCCAAAAAATAATTTGCCAAAATAATTTGCCAAAAAGTATTTTGTAAAAAGTATTTTGTAAAAAGATTTTGTAAAAAGTATTTTGTAAAAAGTATTTTGTAAAATAATTTGCCTGCAAAATAATTTGCCTGCAAAATAATTTGCCAAAACCCTAATAATTTGCCTAAAAATAATTTGCCAAAATAATTTGCCAAAAAGTATTTTGCAAAAAGTATTTTGTAAAAAGTATTTTGTAAAAAGTATTTTGTAAAAAGTATTTTGTAAAATAATTTGCCTGCAAAATAATTTGCCTGCAAAATAATTTGCCTCCAAAATAATTTGCCTGCAAAATAATTTGCCTGCAAAATAATTTGCCTGCAAAATAATTTGCCTGCAAAATAATTTGCCAAAACCCTAATAATTTGCCTGCAAAATAATTTGCCTGCAAAATAATTTGCCTGCAAAATAATTTGCCAAAACCCTAATAATTTGCCTAAAAAAATAATTTGCCAAAACCCTAATAATTTGCCTGCAAAATAATTTGCCTGCCAAATAATTTGCCTGCAAAATAATTTGCCTGCAAAATAATTTGCCAAAATAATTTGCCTGCAAAATAATTTGCCAAGATAATTTGCCTGCAAAATAATTTGCCTGCAAAATAATTTGCCTGCAAAATAATTTGCCTGCAAAATAATTTGCCAAAGCCTGCTAAATAATTTGCCTGCAAAATAATTTGCCAAAATAATTTGCCAAAACCCTAATAATTTGCCTGCAAAATAATTTGCCTGCAAAATAATTTGCCTGCAAAATAATTTGCCTGCAAAATAATTTGCCAAAATAATTTGCCAAAACCCTAATAATTTGCCTGCAAAATAATTTGCCTGCAAAATAATTTGCCTGCGAAATAATTTGCCAAAACCCTAATAATTTGCCTAAAAAAATAATTTGCCAAAACCCTAATAATTTGCCTGCAAAATAATTTGCCTGCAAAATAATTTGCCTGCAAAATAATTTGCCTGCAAAATATTTTGCCTGCTAAATAATTTGCCTGCAAAATAATTTGCCTGCAAAATAATTTGCCTGCTAAATAATTTGCCTGCAAAATAATTTGCCAAAACCCTAATAATTTGCCTAAAAAAATAATTTGCCTGCTAAATAATTTGCCAAAAAATAATTTGCCAAAAAATAATTTGCCTGCAAAATAATTTGCCAAAAAATAATTTGCCAAAATAATTTGCCAAAAAGTATTTTGTAAAAAGTATTTTGTAAAAAGTATTTTGTAAAAAGTATTTTGTAAAAAGTATTTTGTAAAAAGTATTTTGTAAAATAATTTGCCTGCAAAATAATTTGCCTGCAAAATAATTTGCCTGCTAAATAATTTGCCAAAATAATTTGCCAAAAAGTATTTTGTAAAAAGTATTTTGTAAAAAGTATTTTGTAAAAAGTATTTTTAAAAGTATTTTGTAAAAAGTATTTTGTAAAATAATTTGCCTGCAAAATAATTTGCCTGCAAAATATTTTGCCCCCCAAAATAATTTGCCCCCCAAAATAATTTGCCCCCCAAAATAATTTGCCAAAATAATTTGCCTGCTAAATAATTTGCCAAAAAATAATTTGCCAAAATAATTTGCCAAAAAGTATTTTGTAAAAAGTATTTTGTAAAAAGTATTTTGTAAAAAGTATTTTGTAAAAAGTATTTTGTAAAAAGTATTTTGTAAAATAATTTGCCTGCAAAATAATTTGCCTGCAAAATAATTTGCCAAAACCCTAATAATTTGCCTAAAAAAATAATTTGCCTGCAAAATAATTTGCCAAAATAATTTGCCAAAATAATTTGCCAAAAAGTATTTTGCAAAAAGTATTTTGTAAAAAGTATTTTGTAAAAAGTATTTTGTAAAAAGTATTTTGCCTGCAAAATAATTTGCCTGCAAAATAATTTGCCCCCCAAAATAATTTGCCAAAATAATTTGCCAAAAAGTATTTTGCAAAAAGTATTTTGTAAAAAGTATTTTGTAAAAAGTATTTTGTAAAAAGTATTTTGTAAAAAGTATTTTGTAAAATAATTTGCCTGCAAAATAATTTGCCTGCAAAATATTTTGCCCCCCAAAATAATTTGCCCCCCAAAATAATTTGCCCCCCAAAATAATTTGCCAAAATAATTTGCCAAAATAATTTGCCAAAATAATTTGCCTGCTAAATAATTTGCCAAAAAATAATTTGCCAAAATAATTTGCCAAAAAGTATTTTGTAAAAAGTATTTTGTAAAAAGTATTTTGTAAAAAGTATTTTGTAAAATAATTTGCCTGCAAAATAATTTGCCTGCAAAATAATTTGCCAAAACCCTAATAATTTGCCTAAAAAAATAATTTGCCTGCAAAATAATTTGCCAAAATAATTTGCCAAAATAATTTGCCAAAAAGTATTTTGCAAAAAGTATTTTGTAAAAAGTATTTTGTAAAAAGTATTTTGTAAAAAGTATTTTGCCTGCAAAATAATTTGCCTGCAAAATAATTTGCCCCCCAAAATAATTTGCCAAAATAATTTGCCAAAAAGTATTTTGCAAAAAGTATTTTGTAAAAAGTATTTTGTAAAAAGTATTTTGTAAAAAGTATTTTGTAAAATAATATGCCTGCAAAATAATTTGCCTGCAAAATAATTTGCCTGCAAAATAATTTGCCTGCAAAATAATTTGCCTGCAAAATAATTTGCCTGCAAAATAATTTGCCAAGATAATTTGCCTGCAAAATAATTTGCCTGCTAAATAATTTGCCTGCAAAATAATTTGCCAAAGCCTGCTAAATAATTTGCCTGCAAAATAATTTGCCAAAATAATTTGCCAAAACCCTAATAATTTGCCTGCAAAATAATTTGCCTGCTAAATAATTTGCCTGCTAAATAATTTGCCTGCAAAATATTTTGCCTGCTAAATAATTTGCCTGCAAAATAATTTGCCTGCAAAATAATTTGCCTGCAAAATAATTTGCCAAAACCCTAATAATTTGCCTAAAAAAATAATTTGCCAAAACCCTAATAATATGCCTGCAAAATAATTTGCCTGCTAAATAATTTGCCTGCAAAATAATTTGCCTGCAAAATATTTTGCCTGCTAAATAATTTGCCTGCAAAATAATTTGCCTGCAAAATAATTTGCCTGCAAAATATTTTGCCTGCTAAATAATTTGCCTGCAAAATAATTTGCCAAAACCCTAATAATTTGCCTAAAAAAATAATTTGCCTGCTAAATAATTTGCCTGCAAAATAATTTGCCTGCAAAATAATTTGCCTGCAAAATAATTTGCCTGCAAAATAATTTGCCAAAAAATAATTTGCCAAAATAATTTGCCAAAAAGTATTTTGTAAAAAGTATTTTGTAAAAAGTATTTTGCTAAATAATTTGCCTGCTAAATAATTTGCCTGCAAAATAATTTGCCTGCAAAATATTTTGCCTGCAAAATAATTTGCCTGCTAAATAATTTGCCTGCAAAATAATTTGCCAAAACCCTAATAATTTGCCTAAAAAAATAATTTGCCTGCTAAATAATTTGCCTGCAAAATAATTTGCCTGCAAAATAATTTGCCAAGATAATTTGCCAAGATAATTTGCCTGCAAAATAATTTGCCAAAACCCTAATAATTTGCCTAAAAAAATAATTTGCCTGCAAAATAATTTGCCTGCAAAATAATTTGCCTGCAAAATAATTTGCCTGCTAAATAATTTGCCTGCAAAATAATTTGCCTGCAAAATATTTTGCCTGCTAAATAATTTGCCTGCAAAATAATTTGCCTGCAAAATAATTTGCCTGCTAAATAATTTGCCTGCAAAATAATTTGCCAAAACCCTAATAATTTGCCTAAAAAAATAATTTGCCTGCTAAATAATTTGCCTGCAAAATAATTTGCCTGCAAAATAATTTGCCTGCAAAATAATTTGCCAAAAAATAAGTATTTTTTAAAAAGTATTTTGTAAAAATTATTTTGTAAAAAGTATTTTGTAAAATAATTTGCCTGCAAAATAATTTGCCTGCTAAATAATTTGCCTGCTAAATAATTTGCCTGCAAAATAATTTGCCTGCAAAATAATTTGCCTGCTAAATAATTTGCCTGCAAAATAATTTGCCAAAACCCTAATAATTTGCCTAAAAAAATAATTTGCCTGCTAAATAATTTGCCTGCAAAATAATTTGCCTGCAAAATAATTTGCCTGCAAAATAATTTGCCTGCAAAATAATTTGCCAAAAAATAAGTATTTTGTAAAAAGTATTTTGTAAAAAGTATTTTGTAAAAAGTATTTTGTAAAAAGTATTTTGTAAAATAATTTGCCTGCAAAATAATTTGCCTGCTAAATAATTTGCCTGCTAAATAATTGAAATTGGAAATTGGAAATTGCGGAAATTGCGGAAATTGTGGAAATTTTGGGAATTGCGGAAATTGCGGAAATTGGAAATTGCGGAAATTGGAAATTGCGGAAATTGCGGAAATTGGAAATTGCGGAAATTGGAAATTGTGGAAATTGCGGAAATTGGCAATTGCGGAAATTGCGGAAATTGGAAATTGTGGAAATTGCGGAAATTGGCAATTGTGGAAATTGCGGAAATTGGAAATTGCGGAAATTGGAAATTGCGGAAATTGCGGAAATTGTGGAAATTTTGGAAATTGCGGAAATTGGCAATTGCGGAAATTGCGGGAATTGGAAATTGCGGAAATTGGAAATTGCGGAAATTGCGGAAATTGCGGAAATTGGAAATTGTGGAAATTGCGGAAATTGGCAATTGCGGAAATTGCGGAAATTGGAAATTGTGGAAATTGCGGAAATTGGCAATTGTGGAAATTGCGGAAATTGGAAATTGCGGAAATTGGAAATTGCGGAAATTGCGGAAATTGTGGAAATTTTGGAAATTGCGGAAATTGGAAATTGCGGAAATTGCGGAAATTGTGGAAATTTTGGAAATTGCGGAAATTGGCAATTGCGGAAATTGCGGGAATTGGAAATTGCGGAAATTGGAAATTGCGGAAATTGCGGAAATTGCGGAAATTGGAAATTGTGGAAATTGCGGAAATTGGCAATTGCGGAAATTGCGGAAATTGGAAATTGTGGAAATTGCGGAAATTGGCAATTGTGGAAATTGCGGAAATTGGAAATTGCGGAAATTGGAAATTGCGGAAATTGCGGAAATTGTGGAAATTTTGGAAATTGCGGAAATTGGCAATTGCGGAAATTGCGGAAATTGGAAATTGCGGAAATTGGAAATTGCGGAAATTGCGGAAATTGTGGAAATTTTGGGAATTGCGGAAATTGCGGAAATTGGAAATTGCGGAAATTGGAAATTGGAAATTGCGGAAATTGGAAATTGCGGAAATTGCGGAAATTGGAAATTGCGGAAATTGGAAATTGTGGAAATTGTGGAAATTGCGGAAATTGTGGAAATTGCGGAAATTGGCAATTGTGGAAATTGCGGAAATTGGAAATTGCGGAAATTGGAAATTGCGGAAATTGCGGAAATTTTGGAAATTTTGGAAATTGCGGAAATTGGCAATTGCGGAAATTGCGGAAATTGGAAATTGCGGAAATTGGAAATTGCGGAAATTGCGGAAATTGGAAATTGCGGAAAAAAGGTTTTATTATAAAAAATAACCCATCCTTTTTTTTCTAACACT
Source organism: Protomyctophum bolini (assembly GCF_963924005.1). Lineage (NCBI taxonomy): Eukaryota > Metazoa > Chordata > Actinopteri > Myctophiformes > Myctophidae > Protomyctophum > Protomyctophum bolini. Next base: position 44,020 of record NW_027665808.1, read on the forward strand.
CCGCAATTTGCTAATGTTTCCCATCCTTTCCGGTAAATACAACACATTGAGCAGGGCACTGCAGGGAGTTGAACCCCGTTCCGGTAAACCAGAAGTCCGACACCAGTGCCTTAGTTTTTGTGTTGTTCATTTACAGGTCCAGGTGTGCATACGCATGTGCGCCTGTGCGTGTGTAGGTGCACGCTTCAATATAACCCATCGTTTTTTTCATTTTTTCAATATTGTCAAATCATCAAAAATGATGAAAAACGGCGCGCTATAGTATGCCGTACGATATGGGCTATAGCCCATGGTCCAAAATGATGAGAAACGAGGCTAACTTTTTTTTCCAAAATTTAAAAAAACATGGGTGTTACATTCCCCTTTTTAGGTCTAGGGGTATAAGAAGAGGATGCAACACGGCTGGCATGATAATTGTTATTTATTCACGTTATAAGGATAAGGTATCATAATAATAAACAATAAAGATGTACAACTGGAATACAAACGAAAAGACAGGCTATATGGGGCAACTCAAAGAAACCATCAAAACTATCTAGCCCTATTCTAAAGTATCGCACAACACTCTTACCTAACTCTAACCAATGAATGAAATGAAATGTACACAAAGTCAATCTACCTAAACTGTCTACGCTAACTACTGCCTAACAAAGATTTACAAAAAGTACGCACCGATACGCTGTAAGTATATATTATATATTATATATCTCTATATATATATATATATATATAATTATAATCAGTTGTATCTTTAAGCTCTGAACCACCAATGACCGAAATAAAGCTCAGGGGACCACACACAGGTTTAGCCCCTGGCCTATGCTTATTAAACAGATTTGATCTTGAGCGTTTTAACTAGCTCCTACACGGACAAAGTACTGCTCAGTATGAGGTGACTGAGAGACAATGCCAATGAGTGCATGTCACAGGTGCTGCTAAGTAGTCTTCACAGTCTAGTCCTCTGAGCGCGGATTGGCTCCTGGTGACTAGGAGGTGGGCAGACAGCAAGGAGGTTGATGGTTCTTCTCCGCCTCCACGCCCCACAGCAGACCAGACCTGTGACTGAAAGTGTTGATCAGCACTCTGTACAATGCAACCCATTCATGATATATTATATATACATATATATACACATACAAACATAACCACGTTATCATATGATATATATATATATATATATATATATAAATATAATCATTACTTTATCATCTCATAACTATAAACATACTCCCCGATTATGTAACAATGGGCTATAACCCATCGTTTTTGTCATTTTGTCATTTTTTTCAAATCGTCAAAAATGATGAAAAACGGCGCGCTATAGTATGCCGTACGATATGGGCTATAGCCCATGGTCCAAAATGATGAGAAACGAGGCTAACTTTTTTTCCCCCAAAATTTCAAAAACATGGGCTATAACCCATCGTTTTTGTCATTTCGTCATTTTTGTCAAATCCTCAAAAATGATGAAAAACGGCGCGCTATAGTATGCCGTACGATATGGGCTATAGCCCATGGTCCAAAATGATGAGAAACGAGGCTAACTTTTTTTTTCAAAATTTCAAAAACATGGGCTATAACCCATCGTTTTTGTAATTTCGTCATTTTTTTTCAAATCGTCAAAAATGATGAAAAACGGCGCGCTATAGTATGCCGTACGATATGGGCTATAGCCCATGGTCCAAAATGATGAGAAACGAGGCTAACTTTTTTTTCCAAAATTTCAAAAAACATGGGCTATAACCCATCGTTTTTGTCATTTTTTTCAAATCCTCAAAAATGATGAAAAACGGCGCGCTATAGTATGCCGTACGATATGGGCTATAGCCCATGGTCCAAAATGATGAGAAACGAGGCTAACTTTTTTTTCCAAAATTTCTAAAAACATGGGCTATAACCCATCGTTTTTGTCATTTCGTCATTTTTTTCAAATCCTCAAAAATGATGAAAAACGGCGCGCTATAGTATGCCGTACGATATGGGCTATAGCCCATGGTCCAAAATGATGAGAAACGAGGCTAACTTTTTTTTTCAAAATTTCTAAAAACATGGGCTATAACCCATCGTTTTTGTCATTTCGTCATTTTTTTCAAATCCTCAAAAATGATGAAAAACGGCGCGCTATAGTATGCCGTACGATATGGGCTATAGCCAATGGTCCAAAATGATGAGAAACGAGGCTAACTTTTTTTTTCAAAATTTCAAAAAACATGGGCTATAACCCATCGTTTTTGTCATTTCGTCATTTTTTTCAAATCCTCAAAAATGATGAAAAACGGCGCGCTATAGTATGCCGTACGATATGGGCTATAGCCCATGGTCCAAAATGATGAGAAACGAGGCTAACTTTTTTTTTCAAAATTTCAAAAAACATGGGCTATAACCCATCGTTTTTGTCATTTCGTCATTTTTTTCAAATCCTCAAAAATGATGAAAAACGGCGCGCTATAGTATGCCGTACGATATGGGCTATAGCCAATGGTCCAAAATGATGAGAAACGAGGCTAACTTTTTTTTTCAAAATTTCAAAAAACATGGGCTATAACCCATCGTTTTTGTCATTTCGTCATTTTTTTCAAATCCTCAAAAATGATGAAAAACGGCGCGCTATAGTATGCCGTACGATATGGGCTATAGCCCATGGTCCAAAATGATGAGAAACGAGGCTATCTTTTTTTTTCAAAATGTCTAAAAACATGGGCTATAACCCATCGTTTTTGTCATTTCGTCATTTTTTTCAAATCCTCAAAAATGATGAAAAACGGCGCGCTATAGTATGCCGTACGATATGGGCTATAGCCCATGGTCCAAAATGATGAGAAACGAGGCTAACTTTTTTTTCCAAAATTTCTAAAAACATGGGCTATAACCCATCGTTTTTGTCATTTCGTCATTTTTTTCAAATCCTCAAAAATGATGAAAAACGGCGCGCTATAGTATGCCGTACGATATGGGCTATAGCCCATGGTCCAAAATGATGAGAAACGAGGCTAACTTTTTTTTGCAAAATTTCAAAAAACATGGGCTATAACCCATCGTTTTTGTCATTTCGTCATTTTTTTCAAATCCTCAAAAATGATGAAAAACGGCGCGCTATAGTATGCCGTACGATATGGGCTATAGCCCATGGTCCAAAATGATGAGAAACGAGGCTAACTTTTTTTTTCAAAATTTCTAAAAACATGGGCTATAACCCATCGTTTTTGTCATTTCGTCATTTTTTTCAAATCCTCAAAAATGATGAAAAACGGCGCGCTATAGTATGCCGTACGATATGGGCTTTTATGGCTATTTTATATAGTTTAATAATAATATTAAACATTTAATAATAATATAGCTATTAAACTATATTATTAAACTATATTATTAAACTATATTATTAAACTATATTATTAAACTATATTATTAAAGTATATTATTAAAGTATATTATTAAGTATATTATTAAAGTATATTATTAAACTATATTATTAAACTATATTATTAAACTATATTATTAAACTATAGTATAAAGTATATTATTAAAGTATATTATTAAAGTATATTATTAAACTATATTATTAAACTATATTATTAAACTATATTATTAAAGTATATTATTAAACTATATTATTAAGAATATTATTAAGTATATTATTAAAGTATATTATTAAAGTATATTATTAAGTATATTATTAAAGTATATTATTAAAGTATATTATTAAGTATATTATTAAACTATATTATTAAAGTATATTAATAAAGTATATTAATAAACTATATTATTAAAGTATATTTTTAAAGTATATTATTAAAGTATATTATTAAAGTATATTATTAAGTATATTATTAAACTATATTATTAAACTATATTATTAAAGTATATTATTAAAGTATATTATTAAAGTATATTATTAAAGTATATTATTAAAGTATATTATTAAACTATATTATTAAGTATATTATTAAAGTATATTATTAAAGTATATTATTAAACTATATTATTAAGTATATTATTAAGTATATTATTAAACTATATTATTAAACTATATTATTAAGTATATTATTAAACTATATTATTAAAGTATATTATTAAAGTATATTATTAAACTATATTATTCAACTATATTATTAAAGTATATTATTAAAGTATATTATTAAACTATATTATTAAACTATATTATTAAACTATATTATTAAACTATATTATTAAGTATATTATTAAACTATATTATTAAAGTATATTATTAAACTATATTATTAAAGTATATTATTAAAGTATATTATTAAAGTATATTATTAAAGTATATTATTAAACTATATTATTAAACTATATTATTAAAGTATATTATTAAACTATATTATTAAACTATATTATTCAACTATATTATTAAAGTATATTATTAAACTATATTATTAAACTATATTATTAAGTATATTATTAAGTATATTATTAAAGTATATTATTAAAGTATATTATTAAACTATATTATTAAGTATATTATTAAGTATATTATTAAAGTATATTATTCAACTATATTATTAAAGTATATTATTAAAGTATATTATTAAAGTATATTATTAAACTATATTATTCAACTATATTATTAAACTATATTATTAAACTTTATTATTAAAGTATATTATTAAACTATATTATTAAACTATATTATTCAACTATATTATTAAAGTATATTATTAAACTATATTATTAAACTATATTATTAAGTATATTATTAAGTATATTATTAAAGTATATTATTAAAGTATATTATTAAACTATATTATTAAGTATATTATTAAGTATATTATTAAAGTATATTATTCAACTATATTATTCAACTATATTATTAAAGTATATTATTAAAGTATATTTTTAAACTATATTATTAAGTATATTATTAAGTATATTATTAAAGTATATTATTAAACTATATTATTAAGTATATTATTAAAGTATATTATTAAAGTATATTATTCAAGTATATTATTAAAGTATATTATTAAAGTATATTATTAAAGTATATTATTAAAGTATATTATTCAAGTATATTATTAAAGTATATTATTAAACTATATTATTAAGTATATTATTAAACTATATTATTAAAGTATATTATTAAGTATATTATTAAACTATATTATTAAAGTATATTAATAAAGTATATTATTAAAGTATATTTTTAAAGTATATTATTAAAGTATATTATTAAAGTATATTATTAAAGTATATTATTAAGTATATTATTAAACTATATTATTAAAGTATATTATTAAAGTATATTATTAAAGTATATTATTAAAGTATATTATTAAAGTATATTATTAAACTATATTATTAAGTATATTATTAAACTATATTATTAAACTATATTATTAAGTATATTATTAAGTATATTATTAAACTATATTATTAAACTATATTATTAAGTATATTATTAAAGTATATTATTAAAGTATATTATTCAACTATATTATTAAAGTATATTATTAAAGTATATTATTAAAGTATATTATTAAGTATATTATTAAAGTATATTATTAAAGTATATTATTAAACTATATTATTAAACTATATTATTAAACTATATTATTAAACTATAGTATAAAGTATATTATTAAAGTATATTATTAAAGTATATTATTAAAGTATATTATTAAACTATATTATTAAACTATATTATTAAACTATATTATTAAAGTATATTATTAAAGTATATTATTAAACTATATTATTAAGTATATTATTAAAGTATATTATTAAAGTATATTATTAAAGTATATTATTAAACTATATTATTAAACTATATTATTAAACTATATTATTAAACTATATTATTAAAGTATATTATTAAAGTATATTATTAAAGTATATTATTAAAGTATATTATTAAGTATATTATTAAAGTATATTATTAAACTATATTATTAAACTATATTATTAAACTATATTATTAAACTATAGTATAAAGTATATTATTAAAGTATATTATTAAAGTATATTATTAAAGTATATTATTAAACTATATTATTAAACTATATTATTAAACTATATTATTAAAGTATATTATTAAACTATATTATTAAGTATATTATTAAGTATATTATTAAAGTATATTATTAAAGTATATTATTAAGTATATTATTAAAGTATATTATTAAAGTATATTATTAAGTATATTATTAAACTATATTATTAAAGTATATTAATAAAGTATATTAATAAACTATATTATTAAAGTATATTTTTAAAGTATATTATTAAAGTATATTATTAAAGTATATTATTAAGTATATTATTAAAGTATATTATTAAACTATATTATTAAAGTATATTATTAAAGTATATTATTAAAGTATATTATTAAAGTATATTATTAAAGTATATTATTAAACTATATTATTAAGTATATTATTAAAGTATATTATTAAACTATATTATTAAACTATATTATTAAGTATATTATTAAGTATATTATTAAACTATATTATTAAACTATATTATTAAGTATATTATTAAACTATATTATTAAAGTATATTATTAAACTATATTATTAAACTATATTATTCAACTATATTATTAAAGTATATTATTAAAGTATATTATTAAAGTATATTATTAAAGTATATTATTAAAGTATATTATTAAACTATATTATTAAACTATATTATTAAGTATATTATTAAACTATATTATTAAAGTATATTATTAAACTATATTATTAAAGTATATTATTAAAGTATATTATTAAAGTATATTATTAAACTATATTATTCAACTATATTATTAAACTATATTATTAAACTATATTATTAAAGTATATTATTAAACTATATTATTAAACTATATTATTCAACTATATTATTAAAGTATATTATTAAACTATATTATTAAACTATATTATTAAGTATATTATTAAGTATATTATTAAAGTATATTATTAAAGTATATTATTAAACTATATTATTAAGTATATTATTAAGTATATTATTCAAGTATATTATTCAACTATATTATTAAAGTATATTATTAAAGTATATTATTAAAGTATATTATTAAACTATATTATTCAACTATATTATTAAACTATATTATTAAACTATATTATTAAAGTATATTATTAAACTATATTATTAAACTATATTATTCAACTATATTATTAAAGTATATTATTAAAGTATATTATTAAACTATATTATTAAGTATATTATTAAGTATATTATTAAAGTATATTATTAAAGTATATTATTAAAGTATATTATTAAAGTATATTATTAAACTATATTATTAAGTATATTATTAAGTATATTATTAAAGTATATTATTCAACTATATTATTCAACTATATTATTAAAGTATATTATTAAAGTATATTTTTAAACTATATTATTAAGTATATTATTAAGTATATTATTAAAGTATATTATTAAACTATATTATTAAGTATATTATTAAAGTATATTATTAAAGTATATTATTCAAGTATATTATTAAAGTATATTATTAAAGTATATTATTAAAGTATATTATTCAAGTATATTATTAAAGTATATTATTAAACTATATTATTAAGTATATTATTAAACTATATTATTAAAGTATATTATTAAGTATATTATTAAAGTATATTTTTAAAGTATATTATTAAAGTATATTATTAAAGTATATTTTTAAAGTATATTATTAAAGTATATTATTAAAGTATATTATTAAGTATATTATTAAACTATATTATTAAACTATATTATTAAAGTATATTATTAAAGTATATTATTAAAGTATATTATTAAAGTATATTATTAAACTATATTATTAAGTATATTATTAAACTATATTATTAAACTATATTATTAAACTATATTATTAAGTATATTATTAAGTATATTATTAAACTATATTATTAAACTATATTATTAAGTATATTATTAAAGTATATTATTAAAGTATATTATTCAACTATATTATTAAAGTATATTATTAAAGTATATTATTAAAGTATATTATTAAGTATATTATTAAAGTATATTATTAAAGTATATTATTAAACTATATTATTAAACTATAGTATAAAGTATATTATTAAAGTATATTATTAAAGTATATTATTAAAGTATATTATTAAACTATATTATTAAACTATATTATTAAAGTATATTATTAAAGTATATTATTAAACTATATTATTAAACTATATTATTAAGTATATTATTAAAGTATATTATTAAAGTATATTATTAAGTATATTATTAAAGTATATTATTAAAGTATATTATTAAACTATATTATTAAACTATAGTATAAAGTATATTATTAAAGTATATTATTAAAGTATATTATTAAACTATATTATTAAACTATAGTATAAAGTATATTATTAAAGTATATTATTAAAGTATATTATTAAAGTATATTATTAAACTATATTATTAAACTATATTATTAAAGTATATTATTAAAGTATATTATTAAACTATATTATTAAGTATATTATTAAAGTATATTATTAAAGTATATTATTAAACTATATTATTAAACTATAGTATAAAGTATATTATTAAAGTATATTATTAAAGTATATTATTAAAGTATATTATTAAACTATATTATTAAACTATATTATTAAAGTATATTATTAAAGTATATTATTAAACTATATTATTAAACTATATTATTAAGTATATTATTAAAGTATATTATTAAAGTATATTATTAAACTATATTATTAAGTATATTATTAAAGTATATTATTAAAGTATATTATTAAGTATATTATTAAACTATATTATTAAAGTATATTAATAAAGTATATTAATAAACTATATTATTAAAGTATATTTTTAAAGTATATTATTAAAGTATATTATTAAAGTATATTATTAAGTATATTATTAAACTATATTATTAAAGTATATTATTAAAGTATATTATTAAAGTATATTATTAAAGTATATTATTAAAGTATATTATTAAACTATATTATTAAGTATATTATTAAAGTATATTATTAAACTATATTATTAAACTATATTATTAAACTATATTATTAAACTATATTATTAAACTATATTATTAAACTATATTATTAAACTATATTATTAAGTATATTATTAAAGTATATTATTAAAGTATATTATTAAACTATATTATTAAGTATATTATTAAAGTATATTATTAAAGTATATTATTAAGTATATTATTAAACTATATTATTAAAGTATATTAATAAAGTATATTAATAAACTATATTATTAAAGTATATTTTTAAAGTATATTATTAAAGTATATTATTAAAGTATATTATTAAGTATATTATTAAACTATATTATTAAACTATATTATTAAAGTATATTATTAAAGTATATTATTAAAGTATATTATTAAAGTATATTATTAAAGTATATTATTAAAGTATATTATTAAACTATATTATTAAGTATATTATTAAAGTATATTATTAAACTATATTATTAAACTATATTATTAAGTATATTATTAAGTATATTATTAAACTATATTATTAAACTATATTATTAAGTATATTATTAAACTATATTATTAAACTATATTATTAAAGTATATTATTAAACTATATTATTCAACTATATTATTAAAGTATATTATTAAACTATATTATTAAACTATATTATTAAACTATATTATTAAACTATATTATTAAGTATATTATTAAACTATATTATTAAAGTATATTATTAAACTATATTATTAAAGTATATTATTAAAGTATATTATTAAACTATATTATTAAACTATATTATTCAACTATATTATTAAACTATATTATTCAACAAAATTATTAAACTATATTATTAAACTATATTATTAAACTATATTATTCAACTATATTATTAAACTATATTATTCAACTATATTATTAAACTATATTATTAAACTATATTATTAAACTATATTATTCAACTATATTATTAAACTATATTATTAAGTATATTATTAAGTATATTATTAAAGTATATTATTAAACTATATTATTAAACTATATTATTAAAGTATATTATTAAGTATATTATTAAACTATATTATTAAACTATATTATTAAAGTATATTATTAAACTATATTATTAAAGTATATTATTAAACTATATTATTAAACTATATTATTAAACTATATTATTAAACTATATTATTAAAGTATATTATTAAAGTATATTATTAAACTTTATTATTTAACTATATTATTAAACTATATTATTAAACTATATTATTAAAGTATATTATTAAAGTATATTATTATACTATATTATTAAACTATATTATTAAAGTATATTATTAAAGTATATTATTAAAGTATATTATTAAAGTATATTATTAAACTATATTATTAAAGTATATTATTAAAGTATATTATTAAGTATATTATTAAACTATATTATTAAGTATATTATTAAACTATATTATTAAGTATATTATTAAAGTATATTATTAAAGTATATTATTAAAGTATATTATTAAACTATATTATTAAACTATATTATTAAAGTATATTATTAAGTATATTATTAAACTATATTATTAAGTATATTATTAAACTATATTATTAAGTATATTATTAAAGTATATTATTAAAGTATATTATTAAAGTATATTATTAAAGTATATTATTAAAGTATATTATTAAACTATATTATTAAACTATATTATTAAAGTATATTATTAAGTATATTATTAAACTATATTATTAAGTATATTATTAAACTATATTATTAAGTATATTATTAAAGTATATTATTAAAGTATATTATTAAAGTATATTATTAAGTATATTATTAAGTATATTATTAAACTATATTATTAAACTATATTATTAAGTATATTATTAAACTATATTATTAAAGTATAATATTAAGTATATTATTAAAGTATAATATTAAGTATATTATTAAAGTATATTATTAAAGTATATTATTAAAGTATATTATTAAAGTATATTATTAAACTATATTATTAAACTATATTATTAAAGTATATTATTAAGTATATTATTAAACTATATTATTAAAGTATATTATTAAACTATATTATTAAAGTATATTATTAAAGTATATTATTAAACTATAGTATTAAACTATATTATTAAACTATATTATTAAAGTATATTATTAAAGTATATTATTAAGTATATTATTAAAGTATATTATTAAAGTATATTATTCAACTATATTATTAAAGTATACTATTAAAGTATATTATTAAACTATATTATTAAAGTATATTATTAAACTTTATTATTAAACTATATTATTAAAGTATATTATTAAACTATATTATTAAACTATATTATTAAGTATATTATTAAAGTATATTATTAAAGTATATTATTAAAGTATATTATTAAAGTATATTATTAAAGTATATTATTAAACTATATTATTAAGTAAATTATTAAAGTATATTATTAAAGTATATTATTAAAGTATATTATTAAAGTATATTATTAAAGTATATTATTAAAGTATATTATTAAAGTATATTATTAAAGTATATTATTAAAGTATATTATTAAACTATATTATTAAACTATATTATTAAGTATATTATTAAAGTATATTATTAAAGTATATTATTAAAGTATATTATTAAAGTATATTATTCAACTATATTATTAAAGTATATTATTAAACTATATTATTAAACTATATTATTAAAGTATATTATTAAAGTATATTATTAAGTATATTATTAAACTATAATATTAAACTATATTATTAAAGTATATTATTAAACTATATTATTAAACTATATTATTAAAGTATATTATTAAACTATATTATTAAAGTATAATATTAAGTATATTATTAAAGTATATTATTAAAGTATATTATTAAAGTATATTATTATACTATATTATTAAAGTATATTATTAAAGTATATTATTATACTATATTATTAAAGTATATTATTAAACTATATTATTAAACTATATTATTAAACTATATTATTAAACTATATTATTAAAGTATATTATTAAGTATATTATTAAACTATATTATTAAGTATATTATTAAACTATATTATTAAGTATATTATTAAAGTATATTATTAAACTATATTATTAAACTATATTATTAAGTATATTATTAAGTATATTATTAAACTATATTATTAAACTATATTATTAAGTATATTATTAAAGTATATTATTAAAGTATATTATTAAAGTATATTATTAAACTATATTATTCAACTATATTATTAAAGTATATTATTAAACTATATTATTAAACTATATTATTAAACTATATTATTAAAGTATATTATTAAACTATATTATTAAAGTATATTATTAAGTATATTATTAAAGTATATTATTAAAGTATATTATTAAAGTATATTATTAAAGTATATTATTAAGTATATTATTAAACTATATTATTAAACTATATTATTAAACTATAGTATTAAACTATATTATTAAACTATATTATTAAACTATATTATTAAAGTATATTATTAAACTATATTATTAAGTATATTATTAAACTATATTATTAAACTATATTATTAAAGTATATTATTAAAGTATATTATTCAACTATATTATTAAAGTATACTATTAAAGTATATTATTAAACTATATTATTAAAGTATATTATTAAAGTATATTATTAAACTTTATTATTAAACTATATTATTAAAGTATATTATTAAAGTATATTATTAAACTATATTATTAAACTATATTATTAAGTATATTATTAAAGTATATTATTAAAGTATATTATTAAACTATATTATTAAGTAAATTATTAAAGTATATTATTAAAGAATATTATTAAAGTATATTATTAAACTATATTATTAAGTATATTATTAAGTATATTATTAAACTATATTATTAAACTATATTATTAAGTATATTATTAAAGTATATTATTAAAGTATATTATTAAAGTATATTATTAAACTATATTATTCAATTATATTATTAAAGTATATTATTAAAGTATATTATTAAACTATATTATTAAACTATATTATTAAAGTATATTATTAAACTATATTATTAAAGTATATTATTAAGTATATTATTAAAGTATATTATTAAAGTATATTATTAAAGTATATTATTAAAGTATATTATTAAGTATATTATTAAACTATATTATTAAACTATATTATTAAACTATAGTATTAAACTATATTATTAAACTATATTATTAAACTATATTATTAAAGTATATTATTAAACTATATTATTAAGTATATTATTAAACTATATTTTTAAACTATATTATTAAAGTATATTATTCAACTATATTATTAAAGTATACTATTAAAGTATATTATTAAACTATATTATTAAACTATATTATTAAACTATATTATTAAACTTTATTATTAAACTATATTATTAAAGTATATTATTAAAGTATATTATTAAACTATATTATTAAACTATATTATTAAGTATATTATTAAAGTATATTATTAAAGTATATTATTAAAGTATATTATTAAACTATATTATTAAGTAAATTATTAAAGTATATTATTAAAGTATATTATTAAAGTATATTATTAAAGTATATTATTCAAGTATATTATTAAACTATATTATTAAAGTATATTATTAAAGTATATTATTAAAGTATATTATTAAAGTATATTTTTAAAGTATATTATTAAAGTATATTATTAAAGTATATTATTAAACTATATTATTAAACTATATTATTAAACTATATTATTAAGTATATTATTATACTATATTATTAAAGTATATTATTAAAGTATATTATTAAAGTATATTATTAAAGTATATTATTAAACTATATTATTAAGTATATTATTAAAGTATATTATTAAAGTATATTATTAAAGTATATTATTCAACTATATTATTAAAGTATATTATTAAGTATATTATTAAACTATATTATTAAAGTATATTATTAAAGTATATTATTAAAGTATATTATTAAAGTATATTATTAAACTATATTATTAAACTATATTATTAAGTAAATTATTAAAGTATATTATTAAAGTATATTATTAAAGTATATTATTAAAGTATATTATTAAACTATATTATTAAACTATATTATTAAAGTATATTATTAAAGTATATTATTAAAGTATATTATTAAACTATATTATTAAAGTATATTATTAAAGTATATTATTAAACTATATTATTAAAGTATATTATTAAGTATATTATTAAACTATATTATTAAACTATATTATTAAAGTATATTATTAAACTATATTATTAAAGTATATTATTAAACTATATTATTAAACTATATTATTAAAGTATATTATTAAACTATATTATTAAAGTATATTATTAAACTATATTATTAAACTATATTATTAAGTATATTATTAAACTATATTATTAAGTATATTATTAAAGTATATTATTAAAGTATATTATTAAACTATATTATTAAGTATATTATTAAACTATATTATTAAACTATATTATTAAACTATATTATTAAGTATATTATTAAACTATATTATTAAGTATATTATTAAACTATATTATTAAACTATATTATTAAAGTATATTATTAAAGTATATTATTCAACTATATTATTAAAGTATATTATTAAAGTATATTATTCAACTATATTATTAAAGTATACTATTAAAGTATATTATTAAACTATATTATTAAAGTATATTATTAAAGTATATTATTAAACTTTATTATTAAACTATATTATTAAAGTATATTATTAAAGTATATTATTAAACTATATTATTAAACTATATTATTAAGTATATTATTAAAGTATATTATTAAAGTAAATTATTAAAGTATATTATTAAACTATATTATTAAGTAAATTATTAAAGTATATTATTAAAGTATATTATTAAAGTATATTATTAAACTATATTATTAAACTATATTATTAAAGTATATTATTAAACTATATTATTAAAGTATATTTTTAAAGTATATTATTAAAGTATATTATTAAAGTATATTATTAAACTTTATTATTAAACTATATTATTAAACTATATTATTAAAGTATATTATTAAACTATATTATTAAACTATATTATTAAGTATATTATTAAAGTATATTATTAAAGTATATTATTAAAGTATATTATTAAACTATATTATTAAACTATATTATTAAGTAAATTATTAAAGTATATTATTAAAGTATATTATTAAAGTATATTATTAAAGTATATTATTAAACTATATTATTAAAGTATATTATTAAACTATATTATTAAAGTATATTATTAAAGTATATTTTTAAAGTATATTATTAAAGTATATTATTAAAGTATATTATTAAACTATATTATTAAACTATATTATTAAAGTATATTATTAAAGTATATTATTAAGTATATTATTAAACTATAATATTAAACTATATTATTAAACTATATTATTAAACTATATTATTAAACTATATTATTAAAGTATATTATTAAACTATATTATTAAAGTATAATATTAAGTATATTATTAAAGTATATTATTAAAGTATATTATTAAAGTATATTATTAAAGTATATTATTATACTATATTATTAAAGTATATTATTAAAGTATATTATTATACTATATTATTAAAGTATATTATTAAACTATATTATTAAACTATATTATTAAACTATATTATTAAAGTATATTATTAAGTATATTATTAAACTATATTATTAAGTATATTATTAAACTATATTATTAAGTATATTATTAAAGTATATTATTAAACTATATTATTAATCTATATTATTAAGTATATTATTAAGTATATTATTAAACTATATTATTAAACTATATTATTAAGTATATTATTAAAGTATATTATTAAAGTATATTATTAAAGTATATTATTAAACTATATTATTCAACTATATTATTAAAGTATATTATTAAACTATATTATTAAACTATATTATTAAACTATATTATTAAAGTATATTATTAAACTATATTATTAAAGTATATTATTAAGTATATTATTAAAGTATATTATTAAAGTATATTATTAAAGTATATTATTAAAGTATATTATTAAGTATATTATTAAACTATATTATTAAACTATATTATTAAACTATAGTATTAAACTATATTATTAAACTATATTATTAAACTATATTATTAAAGTATATTATTAAACTATATTATTAAGTATATTATTAAACTATATTATTAAACTATATTATTAAAGTATATTATTAAAGTATATTATTCAACTATATTATTAAAGTATACTATTAAAGTATATTATTAAACTATATTATTAAACTATATTATTAAAGTATATTATTAAACTTTATTATTAAACTATATTATTAAAGTATATTATTAAAGTATATTATTAAACTATATTATTAAACTATATTATTAAGTATATTATTAAAGTATATTATTAAAGTATATTATTAAACTATATTATTAAGTAAATTATTAAAGTATATTATTAAAGTATATTATTAAAGTATATTATTAAACTATATTATTAAGTATATTATTAAGTATATTATTAAACTATATTATTAAACTATATTATTAAGTATATTATTAAAGTATATTATTAAAGTATATTATTAAAGTATATTATTAAACTATATTATTCAATTATATTATTAAAGTATATTATTAAAGTATATTATTAAACTATATTATTAAACTATATTATTAAAGTATATTATTAAACTATATTATTAAAGTATATTATTAAGTATATTATTAAAGTATATTATTAAAGTATATTATTAAAGTATATTATTAAAGTATATTATTAAGTATATTATTAAACTATATTATTAAACTATATTATTAAACTATAGTATTAAACTATATTATTAAACTATATTATTAAACTATATTATTAAAGTATATTATTAAACTATATTATTAAGTATATTATTAAACTATATTATTAAACTATATTATTAAAGTATATTATTCAACTATATTATTAAAGTATACTATTAAAGTATATTATTAAACTATATTATTAAACTATATTATTAAACTATATTATTAAACTTTATTATTAAACTATATTATTAAAGTATATTATTAAAGTATATTATTAAACTATATTATTAAACTATATTATTAAGTATATTATTAAAGTATATTATTAAAGTATATTATTAAAGTATATTATTAAACTATATTATTAAGTAAATTATTAAAGTATATTATTAAAGTATATTATTAAAGTATATTATTAAAGTATATTATTCAAGTATATTATTAAACTATATTATTAAAGTATATTATTAAAGTATATTATTAAAGTATATTATTAAAGTATATTTTTAAAGTATATTATTAAAGTATATTATTAAAGTATATTATTAAACTATATTATTAAACTATATTATTAAACTATATTATTAAGTATATTATTATACTATATTATTAAAGTATATTATTAAAGTATATTATTAAAGTATATTATTCAACTATATTATTAAAGTATATTATTAAACTATATTATTAAAGTATATTATTAAAGTATATTATTAAACTTTATTATTTAACTATATTATTAAACTATATTATTAAACTATATTATTAAGTATATTGTATATTATTAAAGTATATTATTAAAGTATATTATTAAAGTATATTATTAAGTATATTATTAAACTATATTATTAAGTATATTATTAAGTATATTATAAAGTATATTATTAAACTATATTATTAAGTATATTATTAAACTATATTATTAGAGTATATTATTATAGTATATTATTAAAGTATATTATTCAACTATATTATTAAAGTATATTATTAAAGTATATTATTAAAGTATATTATTAAGTATATTATTAAACTATATTATTAAGTATATTATTAAGTATATTATAAAGTATATTATTAAACTTTATTATTAAGTATATTATTAAAGTATATTATTAAGTATATTATTAAAGTATATTATTAAAGTATATTATTAAAGTATATTATTCAACTATATTATTAAAGTATATTATTAAGTATATTATTAAACTATATTATTAAAGTATATTATTAAAGTATATTATTAAAGTATATTATTAAACTATATTATTAAACTATATTATTAAGTAAATTATTAAAGTATATTATTAAAGTATATTATTAAAGTATATTATTAAAGTATATTATTAAACTATATTATTAAAGTATATTATTAAAGTATATTATTAAAGTATATTATTAAACTATATTATTAAAGTATATTATTAAAGTATATTATTAAACTATATTATTAAAGTATATTATTAAGTATATTATTAAACTATATTATTAAAGTATATTATTAAAGTATATTATTAAACTATATTATTAAAGTATATTATTAAACTATATTATTAAAGTATATTATTAAACTATATTATTAAACTATATTATTAAGTATATTATTAAACTATATTATTAAGTATATTATTAAAGTATATTATTAAAGTATATTATTAAACTATATTATTAAGTATATTATTAAACTATATTATTAAACTATATTATTAAACTATATTATTAAGTATATTATTAAACTATATTATTAAACTATATTATTAAAGTATATTATTAAACTATATTATTAAGTATATTATTAAACTATATTATTAAACTATATTATTAAAGTATATTATTAAAGTATATTATTCAACTATATTATTAAAGTATACTATTAAAGTATATTATTAAAGTATATTATTAAAGTATATTATTAAAGTATATTATTAAACTTTATTATTAAACTATATTATTAAAGTATATTATTAAAGTATATTATTAAACTATATTATTAAACTATATTATTAAGTATATTATTAAAGTATATTATTAAAGTATATTATTAAAGTATATTATTAAACTATATTATTAAGTAAATTATTAAAGTATATTATTAAAGTATATTATTAAAGTATATTATTAAACTATATTATTAAAGTATATTATTAAAGTATATTATTAAAGTATATTATTAAAGTATATTATTAAAGTATATTTTTAAAGTATATTATTAAAGTATATTATTAAGGTATATTATTAAACTTTATTATTAAACTATATTATTAAACTATATTATTAAAGTATATTATTAAACTATATTATTAAACTATATTATTAAGTATATTATTAAAGTATATTATTAAAGTATATTATTAAAGTATATTATTAAACTATATTATTAAACTATATTATTAAGTAAATTATTAAAGTATATTATTAAAGTATATTATTAAAGTATATTATTAAAGTATATTATTAAACTATATTATTAAAGTATATTATTAAACTATATTATTAAAGTATATTATTAAAGTATATTTTTAAAGTATATTATTAAAGTATATTATTAAAGTATATTATTAAACTATATTATTAAACTATATTATTAAACTATATTATTAAGTATATTATTATACTATATTATTAAAGTATATTATTAAAGTATATTATTAAAGTATATTATTCAACTATATTATTAAACTATATTATTAAACTATATTATTAAACTATATTATTAAAGTATATTATTAAAGTATATTATTAAACTTTATTATTTAACTATATTATTAAACTATATTATTAAACTATATTATTAAACTATATTATTAAGTATATTGTATATTATTAAAGTATATTATTAAAGTATATTATTAAACTATATTATTAAGTATATTGTATATTATTAAAGTATATTATTAAAGTATATTATTAAAGTATATTATTAAGTATATTATTAAACTATATTATTAAGTATATTATTAAGTATATTATAAAGTATATTATTAAACTATATTATTAAGTATATTATTAAACTATATTATTAAAGTATATTATTATAGTATATTATTAAAGTATATTATTCAACTATATTATTAAAGTATATTATTAAGTATATTATTAAACTATATTATTAAGTATATTATTAAGTATATTATAAAGTATATTATTAAACTTTATTATTAAGTATATTATTAAAGTATATTATTAAAGTATATTATTAAAGTATATTATTAAAGTATATTATTAAAGTATATTATTAAAGTATATTATTAAAGTATATTATTAAACTATATTATTAAAGTATATTATTAAGTATATTATTAAACTATATTATTAAAGTATATTATTAAAGTATATTATTAAAGTATATTATTAAGTATATTATTAAACTATATTATTAAACTATATTATTAAAGTATATTATTAAAGTATATTATTAAGTATATTATTAAACTATAATATTAAACTATATTATTAAAGTATATTATTAAACTATATTATTAAACTATATTATTAAAGTATATTATTAAACTATATTATTAAAGTATAATATTAAGTATATTATTAAAGTATATTATTAAAGTATATTATTAAAGTATATTATTAAAGTATATTATTATACTATATTATTAAAGTATATTATTAAAGTATATTATTATACTATATTATTAAAGTATATTATTAAACTATATTATTAAACTATATTATTAAACTATATTATTAAAGTATATTATTAAGTATATTATTAAACTATATTATTAAGTATATTATTAAACTATATTATTAAGTATATTATTAAAGTATATTATTAAACTATATTATTAATCTATATTATTAAGTATATTATTAAGTATATTATTAAACTATATTATTAAACTATATTATTAAGTATATTATTAAAGTATATTATTAAAGTATATTATTAAAGTATATTATTAAACTATATTATTCAACTATATTATTAAAGTATATTATTAAACTATATTATTAAACTATATTATTAAACTATATTATTAAAGTATATTATTAAACTATATTATTAAAGTATATTATTAAGTATATTATTAAAGTATATTATTAAAGTATATTATTAAAGTATATTATTAAAGTATATTATTAAGTATATTATTAAACTATATTATTAAACTATATTATTAAACTATAGTATTAAACTATATTATTAAACTATATTATTAAACTATATTATTAAAGTATATTATTAAAGTATATTATTAAACTATATTATTAAGTAAATTATTAAAGTATATTATTAAAGTATATTATTAAAGTATATTATTAAACTATATTATTAAGTATATTATTAAGTATATTATTAAACTATATTATTAAACTATATTATTAAGTATATTATTAAAGTATATTATTAAAGTATATTATTAAACTTTATTATTAAACTATATTATTAAAGTATATTATTAAAGTATATTATTAAACTATATTATTAAACTATATTATTAAGTATATTATTAAAGTATATTATTAAAGTATATTATTAAACTATATTATTAAGTAAATTATTAAAGTATATTATTAAAGTATATTATTAAAGTATATTATTAAACTATATTATTAAGTATATTATTAAGTATATTATTAAACTATATTATTAAACTATATTATTAAGTATATTATTAAAGTATATTATTAAAGTATATTATTAAAGTATATTATTAAACTATATTATTCAATTATATTATTAAAGTATATTATTAAAGTATATTATTAAACTATATTATTAAACTATATTATTAAAGTATATTATTAAACTATATTATTAAAGTATATTATTAAGTATATTATTAAAGTATATTATTAAAGTATATTATTAAAGTATATTATTAAAGTATATTATTAAGTATATTATTAAACTATATTATTAAACTATATTATTAAACTATAGTATTAAACTATATTATTAAACTATATTATTAAACTATATTATTAAAGTATATTATTAAACTATATTATTAAGTATATTATTAAACTATATTATTAAACTATATTATTAAAGTATATTATTCAACTATATTATTAAAGTATACTATTAAAGTATATTATTAAACTATATTATTAAACTATATTATTAAACTATATTATTAAACTTTATTATTAAACTATATTATTAAAGTATATTATTAAAGTATATTATTAAACTATATTATTAAACTATATTATTAAGTATATTATTAAAGTATATTATTAAAGTATATTATTAAAGTATATTATTAAACTATATTATTAAGTAAATTATTAAAGTATATTATTAAAGTATATTATTAAAGTATATTATTCAAGTATATTATTAAACTATATTATTAAAGTATATTATTAAAGTATATTATTAAAGTATATTATTAAAGTATATTTTTAAAGTATATTATTAAAGTATATTATTAAAGTATATTATTAAACTATATTATTAAACTATATTATTAAACTATATTATTAAGTATATTATTATACTATATTATTAAAGTATATTATTAAAGTATATTATTAAAGTATATTATTAAAGTATATTATTCAACTATATTATTAAAGTATATTATTAAACTATATTATTAAAGTATATTATTAAAGTATATTATTAAACTTTATTATTTAACTATATTATTAAACTATATTATTAAACTATATTATTAAGTATATTGTATATTATTAAAGTATATTATTAAAGTATATTATTAAAGTATATTATTAAGTATATTATTAAACTATATTATTAAGTATATTATTAAGTATATTATAAAGTATATTATTAAACTATATTATTAAGTATATTATTAAACTATATTATTAGAGTATATTATTATAGTATATTATTAAAGTATATTATTCAACTATATTATTAAAGTATATTATTAAAGTATATTATTAAAGTATATTATTAAGTATATTATTAAACTATATTATTAAGTATATTATTAAGTATATTATTAAACTATATTATTAAACTATAGTATTAAACTATATTATTAAACTATATTATTAAACTATATTATTAAACTATATTATTAAACTATATTATTAAACTTTATTATTAAACTATATTATTAAAGTATATTATTAAAGTATATTATTAAACTATATTATTAAACTATATTATTAAGTATATTATTAAAGTATATTATTAAAGTATATTATTAAAGTATATTATTAAACTATATTATTAAGTAAATTATTAAAGTATATTATTAAAGTATATTATTAAAGTATATTATTAAAGTATATTATTCAAGTATATTATTAAACTATATTATTAAAGTATATTATTAAAGTATATTATTAAAGTATATTATTAAAGTATATTTTTAAAGTATATTATTAAAGTATATTATTAAAGTATATTATTAAACTATATTATTAAACTATATTATTAAACTATATTATTAAGTATATTATTATACTATATTATTAAAGTATATTATTAAAGTATATTATTAAAGTATATTATTAAAGTATATTATTCAACTATATTATTAAAGTATATTATTAAACTATATTATTAAAGTATATTATTAAAGTATATTATTAAACTTTATTATTTAACTATATTATTAAACTATATTATTAAACTATATTATTAAGTATATTGTATATTATTAAAGTATATTATTAAAGTATATTATTAAAGTATATTATTAAGTATATTATTAAACTATATTATTAAGTATATTATTAAGTATATTATAAAGTATATTATTAAACTATATTATTAAGTATATTATTAAACTATATTATTAGAGTATATTATTATAGTATATTATTAAAGTATATTATTCAACTATATTATTAAAGTATATTATTAAAGTATATTATTAAAGTATATTATTAAGTATATTATTAAACTATATTATTAAGTATATTATTAAGTATATTATAAAGTATATTATTAAACTTTATTATTAAGTATATTATTAAAGTATATTATTAAGTATATTATTAAAGTATATTATTAAAGTATATTATTAAAGTATATTATTCAACTATATTATTAAAGTATATTATTAAGTATATTATTAAACTATATTATTAAAGTATATTATTAAAGTATATTATTAAAGTATATTATTAAACTATATTATTAAACTATATTATTAAGTAAATTATTAAAGTATATTATTAAAGTATATTATTAAAGTATATTATTAAAGTATATTATTAAACTATATTATTAAAGTATATTATTAAAGTATATTATTAAAGTATATTATTAAACTATATTATTAAAGTATATTATTAAAGTATATTATTAAACTATATTATTAAAGTATATTATTAAGTATATTATTAAACTATATTATTAAAGTATATTATTAAAGTATATTATTAAAGTATATTATTAAAGTATATTATTAAACTATATTATTAAAGTATATTATTAAACTATATTATTAAACTATATTATTAAGTATATTATTAAACTATATTATTAAGTATATTATTAAAGTATATTATTAAAGTATATTATTAAACTATATTATTAAGTATATTATTAAACTATATTATTAAACTATATTATTAAACTATATTATTAAGTATATTATTAAACTATATTATTAAACTATATTATTAAAGTATATTATTAAACTATATTATTAAGTATATTATTAAACTATATTATTAAACTATATTATTAAAGTATATTATTAAAGTATATTATTCAACTATATTATTAAAGTATACTATTAAAGTATATTATTAAAGTATATTATTAAAGTATATTATTAAAGTATATTATTAAACTTTATTATTAAACTATATTATTAAAGTATATTATTAAAGTATATTATTAAACTATATTATTAAACTATATTATTAAGTATATTATTAAAGTATATTATTAAAGTATATTATTAAAGTATATTATTAAACTATATTATTAAGTAAATTATTAAAGTATATTATTAAAGTATATTATTAAAGTATATTATTAAACTATATTATTAAAGTATATTATTAAAGTATATTATTAAAGTATATTATTAAAGTATATTATTAAAGTATATTTTTAAAGTATATTATTAAAGTATATTATTAAGGTATATTATTAAACTTTATTATTAAACTATATTATTAAACTATATTATTAAAGTATATTATTAAACTATATTATTAAACTATATTATTAAGTATATTATTAAAGTATATTATTAAAGTATATTATTAAAGTATATTATTAAACTATATTATTAAACTATATTATTAAGTAAATTATTAAAGTATATTATTAAAGTATATTATTAAAGTATATTATTAAAGTATATTATTAAACTATATTATTAAAGTATATTATTAAACTATATTATTAAAGTATATTATTAAAGTATATTTTTAAAGTATATTATTAAAGTATATTATTAAAGTATATTATTAAACTATATTATTAAACTATATTATTAAACTATATTATTAAGTATATTATTATACTATATTATTAAAGTATATTATTAAAGTATATTATTAAAGTATATTATTCAACTATATTATTAAACTATATTATTAAACTATATTATTAAACTATATTATTAAAGTATATTATTAAAGTATATTATTAAACTTTATTATTTAACTATATTATTAAACTATATTATTAAACTATATTATTAAACTATATTATTAAGTATATTGTATATTATTAAAGTATATTATTAAAGTATATTATTAAACTATATTATTAAGTATATTGTATATTATTAAAGTATATTATTAAAGTATATTATTAAAGTATATTATTAAGTATATTATTAAACTATATTATTAAGTATATTATTAAGTATATTATAAAGTATATTATTAAACTATATTATTAAGTATATTATTAAACTATATTATTAAAGTATATTATTATAGTATATTATTAAAGTATATTATTCAACTATATTATTAAAGTATATTATTAAGTATATTATTAAACTATATTATTAAGTATATTATTAAGTATATTATAAAGTATATTATTAAACTTTATTATTAAGTATATTATTAAAGTATATTATTAAAGTATATTATTAAAGTATATTATTAAAGTATATTATTAAAGTATATTATTAAAGTATATTATTAAAGTATATTATTAAACTATATTATTAAAGTATATTATTAAGTATATTATTAAACTATATTATTAAAGTATATTATTAAAGTATATTATTAAAGTATATTATTAAGTATATTATTAAACTATATTATTAAACTATATTATTAAAGTATATTATTAAAGTATATTATTAAGTATATTATTAAACTATAATATTAAACTATATTATTAAAGTATATTATTAAACTATATTATTAAACTATATTATTAAAGTATATTATTAAACTATATTATTAAAGTATAATATTAAGTATATTATTAAAGTATATTATTAAAGTATATTATTAAAGTATATTATTAAAGTATATTATTATACTATATTATTAAAGTATATTATTAAAGTATATTATTATACTATATTATTAAAGTATATTATTAAACTATATTATTAAACTATATTATTAAACTATATTATTAAAGTATATTATTAAGTATATTATTAAACTATATTATTAAGTATATTATTAAACTATATTATTAAGTATATTATTAAAGTATATTATTAAACTATATTATTAATCTATATTATTAAGTATATTATTAAGTATATTATTAAACTATATTATTAAACTATATTATTAAGTATATTATTAAAGTATATTATTAAAGTATATTATTAAAGTATATTATTAAACTATATTATTCAACTATATTATTAAAGTATATTATTAAACTATATTATTAAACTATATTATTAAACTATATTATTAAAGTATATTATTAAACTATATTATTAAAGTATATTATTAAGTATATTATTAAAGTATATTATTAAAGTATATTATTAAAGTATATTATTAAAGTATATTATTAAGTATATTATTAAACTATATTATTAAACTATATTATTAAACTATAGTATTAAACTATATTATTAAACTATATTATTAAACTATATTATTAAAGTATATTATTAAAGTATATTATTAAACTATATTATTAAGTAAATTATTAAAGTATATTATTAAAGTATATTATTAAAGTATATTATTAAACTATATTATTAAGTATATTATTAAGTATATTATTAAACTATATTATTAAACTATATTATTAAGTATATTATTAAAGTATATTATTAAAGTATATTATTAAAGTATATTATTAAACTTTATTATTAAACTATATTATTAAAGTATATTATTAAAGTATATTATTAAACTATATTATTAAACTATATTATTAAGTATATTATTAAAGTATATTATTAAAGTATATTATTAAACTATATTATTAAGTAAATTATTAAAGTATATTATTAAAGTATATTATTAAAGTATATTATTAAACTATATTATTAAGTATATTATTAAGTATATTATTAAACTATATTATTAAACTATATTATTAAGTATATTATTAAAGTATATTATTAAAGTATATTATTAAAGTATATTATTAAACTATATTATTCAATTATATTATTAAAGTATATTATTAAAGTATATTATTAAACTATATTATTAAACTATATTATTAAAGTATATTATTAAACTATATTATTAAAGTATATTATTAAGTATATTATTAAAGTATATTATTAAAGTATATTATTAAAGTATATTATTAAAGTATATTATTAAGTATATTATTAAACTATATTATTAAACTATATTATTAAACTATAGTATTAAACTATATTATTAAACTATATTATTAAACTATATTATTAAAGTATATTATTAAACTATATTATTAAGTATATTATTAAACTATATTATTAAACTATATTATTAAAGTATATTATTCAACTATATTATTAAAGTATACTATTAAAGTATATTATTAAACTATATTATTAAACTATATTATTAAACTATATTATTAAACTTTATTATTAAACTATATTATTAAAGTATATTATTAAAGTATATTATTAAACTATATTATTAAACTATATTATTAAGTATATTATTAAAGTATATTATTAAAGTATATTATTAAAGTATATTATTAAACTATATTATTAAGTAAATTATTAAAGTATATTATTAAAGTATATTATTAAAGTATATTATTCAAGTATATTATTAAACTATATTATTAAAGTATATTATTAAAGTATATTATTAAAGTATATTTTTAAAGTATATTATTAAAGTATATTATTAAAGTATATTATTAAACTATATTATTAAACTATATTATTAAACTATATTATTAAGTATATTATTATACTATATTATTAAAGTATATTATTAAAGTATATTATTAAAGTATATTATTAAAGTATATTATTCAACTATATTATTAAAGTATATTATTAAACTATATTATTAAAGTATATTATTAAAGTATATTATTAAACTTTATTATTTAACTATATTATTAAACTATATTATTAAACTATATTATTAAGTATATTGTATATTATTAAAGTATATTATTAAAGTATATTATTAAAGTATATTATTAAGTATATTATTAAACTATATTATTAAGTATATTATTAAGTATATTATAAAGTATATTATTAAACTATATTATTAAGTATATTATTAAACTATATTATTAGAGTATATTATTATAGTATATTATTAAAGTATATTATTCAACTATATTATTAAAGTATATTATTAAAGTATATTATTAAAGTATATTATTAAGTATATTATTAAACTATATTATTAAGTATATTATTAAGTATATTATAAAGTATATTATTAAACTTTATTATTAAGTATATTATTAAAGTATATTATTAAACTATATTATTAAGTATATTATTAAAGTATATTATTAAAGTATATTATTAAAGTATATTATTCAACTATATTATTAAAGTATATTATTAAGTATATTATTAAACTATATTATTAAAGTATATTATTAAAGTATATTATTAAAGTATATTATTAAAGTATATTATTAAACTATATTATTAAACTATATTATTAAGTAAATTATTAAAGTATATTATTAAAGTATATTATTAAAGTATATTATTAAAGTATATTATTAAACTATATTATTAAACTATATTATTAAAGTATATTATTAAAGTATATTATTAAAGTATATTATTAAACTATATTATTAAAGTATATTATTAAAGTATATTATTAAACTATATTATTAAAGTATATTATTAAGTATATTATTAAACTATATTATTAAACTATATTATTAAAGTATATTATTAAACTATATTATTAAAGTATATTATTAAACTATATTATTAAAGTATATTATTAAACTATATTATTAAACTATATTATTAAGTATATTATTAAACTATATTATTAAGTATATTATTAAAGTATATTATTAAAGTATATTATTAAACTATATTATTAAGTATATTATTAAACTATATTATTAAACTATATTATTAAACTATATTATTAAGTATATTATTAAACTATATTATTAAACTATATTATTAAAGTATATTATTAAACTATATTATTAAGTATATTATTAAACTATATTATTAAACTATATTATTAAAGTATATTATTAAAGTATATTATTCAACTATATTATTAAAGTATACTATTAAAGTATAT
This sequence comes from Protomyctophum bolini, assembly GCF_963924005.1. Taxonomy (NCBI): domain Eukaryota; kingdom Metazoa; phylum Chordata; class Actinopteri; order Myctophiformes; family Myctophidae; genus Protomyctophum; species Protomyctophum bolini. The sequence continues at coordinate 73,402 of NW_027665808.1, forward strand.
TATTAAACTATATTATTAAAGTATATTATTAAAGTATATTATTAAACTTTATTATTAAACTATATTATTAAAGTATATTATTAAAGTATATTATTAAAGTATATTATTAAACTATATTATTAAGTATATTATTAAAGTATATTATTAAAGTATATTATTAAAGTATATTATTAAACTATATTATTAAGTAAATTATTAAAGTATATTATTAAAGTATATTATTAAAGTATATTATTAAACTATATTATTAAAGTATATTATTAAAGTATATTATTAAAGTATATTATTAAAGTATATTATTAAAGTATATTTTTAAAGTATATTATTAAAGTATATTATTAAGGTATATTATTAAACTTTATTATTAAACTATATTATTAAACTATATTATTAAAGTATATTATTAAACTATATTATTAAACTATATTATTAAGTATATTATTAAAGTATATTATTAAAGTATATTATTAAAGTATATTATTAAACTATATTATTAAACTATATTATTAAGTAAATTATTAAAGTATATTATTAAAGTATATTATTAAAGTATATTATTAAAGTATATTATTAAACTATATTATTAAAGTATATTATTAAACTATATTATTAAAGTATATTATTAAAGTATATTTTTAAAGTATATTATTAAAGTATATTATTAAAGTATATTATTAAACTATATTATTAAACTATATTATTAAACTATATTATTAAGTATATTATTATACTATATTATTAAAGTATATTATTAAAGTATATTATTAAAGTATATTATTCAACTATATTATTAAACTATATTATTAAACTATATTATTAAACTATATTATTAAAGTATATTATTAAAGTATATTATTAAACTTTATTATTTAACTATATTATTAAACTATATTATTAAACTATATTATTAAACTATATTATTAAGTATATTGTATATTATTAAAGTATATTATTAAAGTATATTATTAAACTATATTATTAAGTATATTGTATATTATTAAAGTATATTATTAAAGTATATTATTAAAGTATATTATTAAGTATATTATTAAACTATATTATTAAGTATATTATTAAGTATATTATAAAGTATATTATTAAACTATATTATTAAGTATATTATTAAACTATATTATTAAAGTATATTATTATAGTATATTATTAAAGTATATTATTCAACTATATTATTAAAGTATATTATTAAGTATATTATTAAACTATATTATTAAGTATATTATTAAGTATATTATAAAGTATATTATTAAACTTTATTATTAAGTATATTATTAAAGTATATTATTAAAGTATATTATTAAAGTATATTATTAAAGTATATTATTAAAGTATATTATTAAAGTATATTATTAAAGTATATTATTAAACTATATTATTAAAGTATATTATTAAGTATATTATTAAACTATATTATTAAAGTATATTATTAAAGTATATTATTAAAGTATATTATTAAGTATATTATTAAACTATATTATTAAACTATATTATTAAAGTATATTATTCAACTATATTATTAAAGTATATTATTAAAGTATATTATTAAAGTATATTATTAAAGTATATTATTAAAGTATATTATTAAAGTATATTATTAAGTATATTATTAAACTATATTATTAAACTATATTATTAAACTATATTATTAAGTATATTAAACTATATTATTAAAGTATATTATTAAAGTATATTATTAAGTATATTATTAAACTATATTATTAAACTATATTATTAAACTATATTATTAAAGTATATTATTAAGTATATTATTAAACTATATTATTAAACTATATTATTAAACTATATTATTAAACTATATTATTCAACTATATTATTAAAGTATATTATTAAAGTATATTATTAAACTATATTATTAAACTATATTATTAAAGTATATTATTAAGTATATTATTAAACTATATTATTAAACTATATTATTAAAGTATATTATTAAAGTATATTATTCAACTATAATATTAAAGTATACTATTAAAGTATATTATTAAACTATATTATTAAAGTATACTATTAAAGTATATTATTAAACTATATTATTAAAGTATATTATTAAACTTTATTATTAAAGTATATTATTAAAGTATATTATTAAAGTATATTATTAAAGTATATTATTAAACTATATTATTAAACTATATTATTAAGTATATTATTAAAGTATATTATTAAAGTATATTTTTAAACTATATTATTAAACTATATTATTAAGTAAATTATTAAAGTATATTATTAAACTATATTATTAAACTATATTATTAAACTATATTATTAAACTATATTATTAAAGTATATTATTAAAGTATATTTTTAAAGTATATTATTAAACTATATTATTAAACTATATTATTAAACTATATTATTAAACTATATTATTAAGTATATTATTATACTATATTATTAAAGTATATTATTAAAGTATATTATTAAAGTATATTATTCAACTATATTATTAAAGTATATTATTAAACTATATTATTAAAGTATATTATTAAAGTATATTATTAAAGTATATTATTAAACTTTATTATTTAACTATATTATTAAACTATATTATTAAACTATATTATTAAAGTATATTATTAAGTATATTGTATATTATTAAAGTATATTATTAAGTATATTATTAAAGTATATTATTAAGTATATTATTAAACTATATTATTAAGTATATTATTAAGTATATTATAAAGTATATTATTAAACTATATTATTAAGTATATTATTAAACTATATTATTAAAGTATATTATTATAGTATATTATTAAAGTATATTATTCAACTATATTATTAAAGTATATTATTAAAAGTATATTATTAAAGTATATTATTAAAGTATATTATTAAAGTATATTATTAAAGTATATTATTATAGTATATTATTAAAGTATATTATTAAACTATATTATTAAAGTATATTATTAAAAGTATATTATTAAAGTATATTATTAAAGTATATTATTATAGTATATTATTAAAGTATATTATTAAACTATATTATTAAAGTATATTATTAAAAGTATATTATTAAAGTATATTATTAAAGTATATTATTAAAGTATATTATTAAAGTATATTATTAAAGTATATTATTAAAGTATATTATTAAGTATATTATTAAACTATATTATTAAACTATATTATTAAAGTATATTATTAAGTATATTATTAAACTATATTATTAAAGTATATTATTAAAGTATATTATTAAAGTATATTATTCAACTATATTATTAAAGTATATTATTAAAGTATATTATTAAACTATATTATTAAACTATATTATTAAACTATATTATTAAACTATATTATTAAAGTATATTATTAAGTATATTATTAAACTATATTATTAAAGTATATTATTAAACTATATTATTAAAGTATATTATTAAAGTATATTATTAAAGTATATTATTAAAGTATATTATTAAGTATATTATTAAGTATATTATTCAACTATATTATTAAAGTATATTATTAACCTATATTATTAAAGTATATTATTAAAGTATATTATTAAAGTATATTATTAAAGGATATTATTCAACTATATTATTAAGTATATTATTAAAGTATATTATTAAACTATATTATTAAGTATATTATTAAGTATATTATTAAACTATATTATTAAACTATATTATTAACTATATTAATAAAGTATATTATTAAAGTATATTATTAAAGTATATTATTCAACTATATTATTAAAGTATATTATTAAAGTATATTATTAAACTTTATTATTAAACTATATTATTAAACTATATTATTCAACTATATTATTAAACTATATTATTAAACTATATTATTAAGTATATTGTATATTATTAAAGTATTTTATTAAAGTATATTATTAAAGTATATTATTAAGTATATTATTAAACTATATTATTAAGTATATTATTAAGTATATTATAAAGTATATTATTAAACTATATTATTAAAGTATATTATTAAAGTATATTATTAAGTATATTATTAAGTATATTATTAAAGTATATTATTAAAGTATATTATTAAAGTATATTATTAAGTATATTATTAAACTATATTATTAAAGTATATTATTCAAGTATATTATTAAAGTATATTATTAAAGTATATTATTCAACTATATTATTAAAGTATATTATTAAAGTATATTATTAAAGTATATTATTAAGTATATTATTAAGTATATTATTAAAGTATATTATTAAACTATATTATTAAGTATATTATTAAAGTATATTATTAAAGTATATTATTCAAGTATATTATTAAAGTATATTATTAAAGTATATTATTCAAGTATATTATTCAAGTATATTATTCAAGTATATTATTAAACTGGCCCTATAAACTGTGTTGGGATGAAAGCTAGCCACTTTGAGCAATGTGGGAAGTGCTGGGGCAGTTTGGGACAACAGGGCCAAAATGTCACTTTCACAGTCCCAAAGTGCCGTTTTCACAGTAAAAAGGCCTGGTTCACTTTTGCTTAGCTTAGTCTGTAACTTGAAAACTATGTACCGTATGGCCCTATAAACTGTGTTGGGATGAAAGCTAGCCACTTTGAGCATTGTGGCAAGAGCTGGGGCAGTTTGGGACAACAGGGAACGAACAGGGCCAAAATGTCACTTTCACAGTCCCAAAGTGCCATTTTCACAGTAAAAAAAAACAGATTAATTTTGCTTAGCTTAGTCTGTAACTTGAAAACTATGTACCGTATGGCCCTATAAACTGTGTTGGGATGAAAGCTAGCCACTTTGAGCAATGTGGGAAGTGCTGGGGCAGTTTGGGACAACAGGGCCAAAATGTCACTTTCACAGTCCCAAAGTGCCATTTTCACAGTAAAAAGGCCTGGTTCACTTTTGCTTAGCTTAGTCTGTAACTTGAAAACTATGTACCGTATGGCCCTATAAACTGTGTTGGGATGAAAGCTAGCCACTTTGAGCAATGTGGGAAGTGTTGGGGCAGTTTGGGACAACAGGGCCAAAATGTCACTTTCACAGTCCCAAAGTGCCATTTTCACAGTAAAAAAAACAGATTCATTTTGCTTAGCTTAGTCTGTAACTTGAAAACTATGTACCGTATGGCCCTATAAACTGTGTTGGGATGAAAGCTAGCCACTTTGAGCAATGTGGGAAGTGCTGGGGCAGTTTGGGACAACAGGGCCAAAATGTCACTTTCACAGTCCCAAAGTGCCATTTTCACAGTAAAAAAAAACAGATTCATTTTGCTTAGCTTAGTCTGTAACTTGAAAACTATGTACCGTATCGCCCTATAAACTGTGTTGGGATGAAAGCTAGCCACTTTGAGCAATGTGGGAAGTGCTGGGGCAGTTTGGGACAACAGGGCCAAAATGTCACTTTCACAGTCCCAAAGTGCCATTTTCACAGTAAAAAGGCCTGGTTCACTTTTGCTTAGCTTAGTCTGTAACTTAAAAAACTATGTACCGTATGGCCCTATAAACTGTGTTGGGATGAAAGCTAGCCACTTTGAGCAATGTGGGAAGTGCTGGGGCAGTTTGGGACAACAGGGCCAAAATGTCACTTTCACAGTCCCAAAGTGCCATTTTCACAGTAAAAAAAAACAGATTAATTTTGCTTAGCTTAGTCTGTAACTTGAAAACTATGTACCGTATGGCCCTATAAACTGTGTTGGGATGAAAGCTAGCCACTTTGAGCAATGTGGGAAGTGCTGTGGCAGTTTGGGACAACAGGGCCAAAATGTCACTTTCACAGTCCCAAAGTGCCATTTTCACAGTAAAAAAAAACAGATTAATTTTGCTTAGCTTAGTCTGTAACTTGAAAACTATGTACCATATGGCCCTATAAACTGTGTTGGGATGAAAGCTAGCCACTTTGAGCAATGTGGGAAGTGCTGGGGCAGTTTGGGACAACTGGGCCAAAATGTCACTTTCACAGTCCCAAAGTGCCATTTTCACAGTAAAAAAAAACCAGATTCATTTTGCTTAGCTTAGTCTGTAACTTGAAAACTATGTACCGTATGGCCCTATAAACTGTGTTGGGATGAAAGCTAGCCACTTTGAGCAATGTGGGAAGTGCTGGGGCAGTTTGGGACAACAGGGCCAAAATGTCACTTTCACAGTCCCAAAGTGCCATTTTCACAGTAAAAAGGCCTGGTTCACTTTTGCTTAGCTTAGTCTGTAACTTGAAAACTATGTACCGTATGGCCCTATAAACTGTGTTGGGATGAAAGCTAGCCACTTTGAGCAATGTGGGAAGTGCTGGGGCAGTTTGGGACAACAGGGCCAAAATGTCACTTTCACAGTCCCAAAGTG